>NC_071278.1:8814246-8926746 GCF_023375685.1 Ictalurus furcatus
TTCCTTATTTCTTATTTTTAATTTCTTGTGAATGTTTTGTTGTTGGAAGCATTGATAATATGATAGGATTGTTTTAGTCGATTTTATAACAAATTTAAAGCCTCAGAATTTAAGAAATGACTGTCCTTGGTATTACAACAACAGTCGAGTAAATATTGAATAAATCGAGCTTTATTAAGTAAATATTTTTAATGTCAACTGGTACTCTATTCACTAGCTGCGTTTACATGGACAACAATAATCCACTCTTAACCTGATTAAGACCATACTCTAAGAAACTACCATGTAAACAGCAATTTTTACTTACCTTAATCTAATTAAAGTCATACTCCTGTTTTAGTCACATTATGGACATGTATTACAGACATGTAAACACCTTAATCACATTATGAACGTCGTGTGAGAGTTTTCACCGCATTCTGTGACAGGATACGATCACACACGGCAGTGCTCAACATTTTATGGCGAACAAGAGAGTTCGGCTGCGTCCCACCGCATACTTGCCTACTATAGGCCTGTAGTGGGGAAAAATACATGCATCTCGGCTACTATATAGACAGTAAGTACGCGGTTTGGGACGCAGACCACGGCTTCAAGCAGTCGTCTATTAGCACGTACAGCATGACAAATAATTAACCGCACTTAAAGCGTTCATAAAAAAATTAAATAAAAAACACCCGAAACTGTATACAGTACCATAATGAAGACGTACTGTATGTAGATACGTGAAATTCTGCACGGACGTCGGACGGCGTGGCGCGGTGACGTAATGACGCGGGCTGTTAATCTAATTATGTTCTATAACATGCAAAACGGGAACATGACAGGAGTATTCTAAAAGCGCCTCATGTAAACACCTTAATCACATTATTATCTTACTCAGAGTAAGGTCAATAATTAGGTTACTACTGTCCATGTAAACGGTCACTGATCGTAGGTCCCGACTGATATATTCATTGACCAATAAAACTGGCTGATACTGATGTGAGCATTGATGGAAATAACAGTGACAGAGCAGCAATAATGTCATTGTGTACTGTATAGTCTATAGAAAAAGCTTAGTGAGGACACTAATTGTTCACACAAAGTACTGAAAGGCCTCCGTTTGATTTGAACTTGTGTTCTTCAGGCAATAAAGAAAGAAATTAGACAGCTGCATCACTTGGTTCAGTTACAGTTTTTTTAGTGCTTATGTATCTATTACAACAATTTCATATCAGTCAGGTTGCAGAATCACACTGATTTCATGAACAAGAAAAGCTTTTTAAATCCTTTCCCACAAGTCAAACATGAAATCACATGATATCAAATGACATACATAGAAGAGTAAGTATGAAATTCCACAGAGTAGAAATACTACAAAAAGTGTAAAAAATAAAAAATAAAATAAATAAATAAAACTACCAAAAAAGATTGCATTTTTTATTCTGGCTCTCAGGAATAGTGGTCACTCATTAAAGAGAGAACCCTCTAAATCACTGGACCATCTGTAGCCCATAAAGTGGCACTGGCATGCAATTTCTAGCACAGGAATGTTCCCGTTGCTTCACTAAGGCACCAAACTGTAAAAGATGAAACAGCACCACTAACCGGACTCGAGAAACTCAGAGCTGATTAACAATTAAACAATTTATTTTAGAGCTATTCAGTCCTGCAGTGTTAGTCCAGACAATCAGGTTACACACACAAATTCTCACAGTGACTTTAAAACTAATCAGATAAACCCTAATCTAGCACCTTAATTGAGTTTATCAAAATAACACCAACCTTCTTTATTTAGTCTATATACATATTAAAAGTGAGAAAAACATCCGTTTATTAGTTAATTATATATAATATTTGTGTAACCTTCAAAAAGAACTTTGTGCAACAGCAAAGATTAATTTATGTCAAGAATAGACAAAGGAGCAAAGTCATTTTTGTGTACTTAGTACTCACAACCCCCCCCCCCCCACACACACACACACACACACACACACACACACACCGCTTGCATCATATTTCTTCAAGTGGCATCACCACAGTTGCATGTGTGCTGAAGAAAAGCCCTAAACCCATAATTCTAAAAGTAGGGTGCAGGGTTTTTTTTTACCTTTTTACCTTTGTCACAGTGGTGAAAATTACAACCCATCATTCTTAAAGTTATTATATTATACTACATTATACTATAATCCAAACTCCAAGGTCTATAGCTCCAATAAATAACCAAAATATTACTGGATGCATTCAAATAATGAGCCTAATATTTGAGATTGTCGGATTATGTTCGGAAATTAAACGTGTGTGCAGAGTTTTTCTTTCTTTTGAAATGGGTAAAGGATTCTCTGGATGCAAAAAGTTTGAGAACCCCAGCTCTAAACTACTATAGTTAATAGAAACAGAAACAAGGCATGACAAGGCTGTAAGGTTATATTATTACTAGAGATGGCACCAATCCGATGCAGAGAATTAGTATTGGGCCGATTCCAAAAAAAACAAAAAAACCGCTGGATCATGAATTCAGTCCAATCTTATAACAAATCTAAAAGACTGGAATTGAATTTGGCACAGATTTTTTTTTAAATGGTTAAAGAATCATCATTGTGTTTTTTGCTGCGATTGATTGGACTATACTTATACTTCATTATAGTTATTATATTTGGCCAGTATATGAAAGAGTTTAACTTTTATAAAAATAAAAAGTACAGTTTTGTGTAAATCATATTTTCACATCAAGCTATATACTTTTTCCTGTATTTGTGAAGTGCTTCCAAAATATATGTAATTTGAAAGCTTAATGTTTTAAAGTAAAAAATATCAGTTGGATATGTGTTTCAATATATTTACAAGTGAGGACTACGTGGATATGACCAAATATATTCATTTGCATTTTCCTCATTTGTAAGGAAACTACAAAACTGTCCCATTATTAACAGTGATGAAGAGAAATCAACTAAAATGAATCAGAATTAGTGCAATAATAGGGAAACAGAACAATCCTGTTTCTAAATACTGCAAAAGTGATCCAGGAAATCGTTTTTTTTGTTTTACTCTCAAACAATTCTTTCCAAATGGGCTTTTACACGGAGTTTAATTTGAAAAACACCTGTTGTTTTTCCTCGACTAGTGCCTTGGTGATAAAGACTTGTGTCGAGCAGTAGATTGTGGAACTGCTCTCACTCCTCGTCCTTTGATTCATGTCTATGTAAACCCTTTACCATGTAAGGTCCGTGTGTTGAGCGGACACGCCTCCTTCAACGTAGCTACTGTTTGTTGTTCGTTCCATTTGTTGCTTTGTTCTTCACCGGTCCTCCTTTTCTCTGGTGTAACAGCTGGGAGTTGCTGGAGTCTCTTTCACCTTTGGGGAGGAATAATGCAAACAAAGTCATTTAAAAACACAGGACTTGTCATTTTATACACAGACATTATCAGTACCAGCAAATACACCATCACAGGTTGAAAACTGTTTTCTTAAGCAAAAAAAAAAACATAAGAAGTAAATATTTTTGAAAAAAAATTATATTATAAACTCATTTCTCAGGCATAAAAACTCTATCAAATGAACCCATGTGATTGTATAAGTCTGTTGTGTAATATGTAGTCAGGTGTCAGATTGACTCCTGTATATCTGACTTACCTTACTATGTAAAAATGAATGTGTCTGTGTATTTGTGTTATACATCACGTTTGTTGTTCTGTGATGGGTTCTGTTCCGCATGGTTTTTTATTTTTTTTTTTTTACATTTGCTGAAAAATTTCCCTTGAGGAGCGATAAAGCCGCCCAACAATTATCCTGAATCCCAAATGGCATCTGAATCATTATACAATATATGGTCACTTCACTACATAGGGTACAACATAATGGCATTGCACTATGTACATGGTGATTTACATGCCAGTAAACTGCCATTTCATTTCACCGAAAAAGTGTGACTCTGATGTCACCTGTTAGAAACGTTTAACAACTTACATTTTTAGTAAATCCGAAAATCGATACTTTTTTAAAAAAGTAAAAACTTTTTTAACAAGCATCCTCATTTACATACATTAAGTAATGTATGTTAGACCGCAAGGAGAACATGGAATAATAAACATTCAAATGTGGCTTTAAAAAAAACAAAAAAACAAACATAAAATACGTAAATGTCATGAAAATATGAGTAGTATTTGAATAGTGAAATGCATTCCGAGAGCTCTAATTCCTACCAGCACATCTGGAAGTGTTACCTTTAATGGTGTCGGGAGTGTAACCACTGGAGTCAATGAAACTGCTATCGTCACAATCGGACATGCTCTGCAACTGAGATTAATCAGACTACACGTGAAGCAGACAATAACACTATCACAAAGAGATACACAAGGTTATAAAAAACATTATGACCTTCTATAAAGTAAAAGGTCATTAAAGCGATCAGAGGGAATGATTGTATTGGAAACACACTAACCCTTTCTCACAGTACACTGGCGTTCCAGTCAAATCGGCATGTCAGACATTTTCAACCAGTATAAACAGGTGAATTATTTTATCGCTGAAAGTCTGTTATAAGGTTAGTCAGGACACTGTTGGGTTTCTGTGTGTAGAGTATTGTGGCTCTGTGTTTAACTGCTGGTGAGCAGGGAGATGGGAAAATAGAGGGAGCCTCCTGCTGGGCAAACAATTCACACCTCTCCACAATAACACTGGTACAGCGATAAAACAGACAGCACAACTAAAGCTTTTTGCCACAATAAAATTATAACATTTAAACCTTGGGGGGGGGGGGGGGGGATAAATAAATAAAAAATTATGAAACTGCAAATTCTTAAAGCACCTGAATGTCTTTCATTTGAGCCATTAACCGCTACTGTGGAGTGCGACATCACAAATAAATTCAACGCTGAACACGAGCACTAACAAAACAGGTGGAAATTCCATTTTTTGGCCCGAAAGTAAAAAGAGTAAGCTGATTAAGATTATGACTGATATGAGCGATTTACACTAATCTGTTTTTTAACGGCTGAGCAGGAAGGCTTCAACCTACTGTACGTGGTGTATAAACACACCTTCAGTCTCCCACCATATTTCTGCTCATGCCACACCATCCCATATAGGCAGAGAGAGGTAATGAAGGCCTGCATGTGAGAGAGAGAGATAGAGAGAGAGAGAGAGAGAGAGAGAGAGCGAGAAAGAGAGAGAGAGAGCAAGAAAGAAAAGATCTTTATCAGTGACAAGTAAACTACCATGAAGCCTAGCTGATAAAGACCTGGGTTTCAAATTGGTTTTACAGAAACACATGAAAACCATAAAGCCTTCATCTGTAACTACTTACCACACACACAAGCCACAGGATCACATACATGACCTGTGTTTTGGAGAACAAGTCCTGGCCAAACTTAACACATGCCAGCGCTTCCAGGAAGGCAATGGCCCTGACAGAAAGGAAAAGAAACTCATCTAAACAAGCAGTCTAAATACACTTATTTACATTTCACCCCAGTGCTGCGGAATGCTCGATTCTGATTGGTCAGAATGTGTGGATTGTATTCATTTTCTGTAACAGCACGGCCTGGACAGCATTTCCAACATCCAGGTTTATAGTATTATACTTGTTCTAATACGTTATTATTTCTATAGTAGTAACGTACATAGGGACTCGTATGACCGATGTCTAACATAAACAGATTAAAAACCACGTGTAATCGTTGATATGATGATGTAAACGCCTTATTCAGAAAACCCACTGAAAGGAGATATATGCGCGTGCTCAGTCCGCAAGGAATTGTGGGTGCTAACGGATGCTTAGCTGTAGGCTAGGTATTTAGGAATGGCAACTCGGGCATACTTACAACAACCGTGTATAGAGGAATATTCTGACGCCTGTACGCATGTAAACATCGTATTCGGAAGATGGCTGCAATCCGAATACAAATCTTAAACGGAATTTGATGTGCACGTAAATGTAGTAATCCACCTCATCTGCGTTCATTACGCCAGCGTCCGAGTCCATAACATGCCTACTCGGTTTTACAAACGTCCAAAATAACACTCTTTAAAACGCTGTTAACTGCAAATAAGATAACGTTGATGCCAAAAATGAAACCTTACATTGTTTTTTTTAATCTTTGAAAGCCCATTTATACAAATATATAAAGGTCATTTATACGAGCCCCTGATCTAGATAGTGCCACTGGTTACAGCCCTATTGTGGGAAAATAAAAAGGGCCTTTATGATTGGAAACGGAAATGCAATCAATTGCTAAAGGAGTCGTGATGACTATATTGACATAAGCGCTTGTAGACTATAAACACAAGGTAATCAATGTAACAGGTTATCTGCTTAAAATCAACAACTTTAATGGTTTAACTTTAAATGTATGTCAGTAATATAGACAATGCAGAGAAAGTGGACAAAGGCTTTACTCACCCAAACACCCAACACTGAGTTCCGACTCTTTTACACTGAGTGTCTGTAAGGTAAGCATAGTACTGCCTAAACCAAAACAGAAAGATCAGATTTAAATAGGGTGACGTATAATAAGTCAGAATTGAATAAATAAAGAAATAAAAAAAAGAGTGATCAAAATGGCTGAAGCTGAAACATTTGAAATTACATGTCTTATGTTTCCTGACTCAGTAAGTAGACCTCCATTAAAATAAAACTGTTGTCTGTGTGTCTGATAACTTCTGGAGCTGCAGATAAACTGCTAACTATTTTGATAAACAAAGTGAATCAGGTCAAGGAAATTACCATTATCTACACTTTTGTAAACACAAAATATAGTGGATATAAAAAAAAAATTATTATTATTATTATTTCCAAAATGGAACAAACTGATGCCTCATTGATAACGAGGAAGAGAACAGAAGCACCAAAACTCATTATACACTAAAAACAATGGGACTCATTTCTCAAGCTGGATACAAATTAATTTATTCGAAATTCGTTCGTAGGAGTATTTACACAAGAAATCTGCATTTCAGAAAAATCTTTACAAGAAGATTGGTAAAAAAAATGAGCACAATGTTTGAAAGAAGCTTGCAAACTAGCAAAAGATAAAATAATTAAAGTAGTCAGGTATTAATAACATGCTTTAAACATGCTTTTCACTTTTGAACTTATCTGTGAAGATCTGTAAACATACAGCATGACACACTGAGTACGTTTACATGGACAGCAGTAATCTAATTATTGAGCTTATTCTGAATAAGACAATACTGTGATTAAGGTGTTTACATGAGTCGCTTTTAGAAGATTGAGTAACGGCACACGTCATTACGTCCTCGTTATGGTACCGTATGCAGTTCTGAGTGTTTCATTTTTCATTTTACGAAAGCTGCAAGCGCGGTTAATTATGTGTCATGATGTACGTGCAAATAGACGACTGTTTGAAGCCGGGGGTTGCATCTGAAACCGCATACTTACCTACTATATAATAGCCGAAATATGTACATTTCACCTACTATATATTGTAGTAGGTAAGTACGTGGTTTGGGACGCAGCCATGCTCTCTTGTTTGCCGTCAAACGGTTGAGCACTGCCGTGTGTGTACGTGTCCTGTCGCAGAATGCGGTGAAAACTCCCACACGACGTTAATAGTGTGATTAAGGTGTGTACAGGTCTGTAATGCACTTCGATAATGCGACTAAAACAGGTCTTAATTCTTTTTGCGTTTACTTCGAGTATGACTTTAATCGGATTAAGGTCATCAATAATCACTGTTTACATGCTAGTTTCTTAATCAGAGTATAGTCTTAATATCGGATTATTGTTGTCCATGTAAACGTACTGACTGTCACAGTGCTCTTATCCTTCACTCAGCATCGAAAGATCTTTTCTCTAACCCGCTTACAAAAATGCACCGAATCCACTGTTTAGTGGAAGCTTACGTAAGACTGTACTGAGCTTTTTTAATGGAATGAATCATGAGTAACACTGTACCGCACAGTGGGGGCAGTGATGATCCCAACGAAGAGGATTCGACACCAGCTCAGGGGATGAGATGCCTGGAACACGAAGATGTGCTTCAGGAAGAATGTGTTCAGTTCTGTGAGCTGTGGACAGGATTGAAGAGACACAAACATTTCAAAAACAGCTTCAGAGAAATCATATTGCCAAAAAAATGTATGTAATATATTATACTGAGTTGATTTCACAATAATCAGCAACTCATTAAAAACACTTATTTAAAAGAAAAAAAAAAAAAGTCAATAATAAAAATTTTTAAAAAGTCACAGCCCCAGGCTGTCACATACCTGCCAGATGATCATGAAGAGATAAATCCCTGCCACTCTCTGGAAGGAAGATTTGGGGTCAAACCAGCGCACATAGGTCCAGCTGGCTGGAGTAAACTGCAGCACAGCACGTTTCAGCTTCCCTGTAGCACTGTGAATATCCCTGAGCACATGGACATACGTGGGAATAATTTATATTAACACACAGACACAGACAGAGGCACTACTTGTTTTTATGAATTCATTCATTCATTCATCTTTAGTAACTACATTATCCTTAGCAGGGTCCATGGATGGATCCAGGAACACTGGGTGTGAGGCTGGAGTACTTCCTGGATGAGGGTAGATTACATGGCATCTTACACACGCCCGCACACACACACACACAAAGAGGAAACCCATGCAGACACACAGAGGACATATGAAACTCTGCACAGACAGTATCCACTTCTTTAAGTGGTCTTTTTTTCCCCCCCTTTTAGAAAATATAAGATTACAATCCTTTAATCTCACTTTAATAGCATTTCCACCTGCCTGAGGAAATTACTTTTGAAAAAGTCTGCTTTAAAAAAAAACAACAGGTATTATGGACAAAAACAACATCTTGTAGTTGTTACAGCATCTCTATGGCAATCATGTTGCTTCCTAATCCTTTCTAATTAAACACTTTCAACAGTTAGTGGTCCAGGATATGTAAATATTAGAGCAATTTGGATAACATTATAGTTGGTGTTTGGACACCAATCTCATAAACCATGCGCAACATGACACGTGTTTTTGTTTAGTGCGTATCGTGAGCTCTGATTATCTCAACGCTCCGTTTGCACCTGGATATCTAAAATGCTGAAGTCAAAAGTCACTGGCAAACTGAGTTCTGTCTGATCTCAAATAAAATCATTATTAAGGACAGAATAATACAGTTGAATCCAAATGCGCACAATTTAAATTGCATCAATAACACACTGTGTGTCTTTTTGCAAGTAACAAAAATGGTCGAGTAGTGCATGTTAACATATGTAAAGAAAAACAAACTAAATATCAGTTTAAACATTAGCAAAACTAGTGAATCGTAGGCGTCTGTGAGCTTGTGTATGTGGAAGAGGGCGGATCGCTGCCCTGTGATGCAGCATGAGCAGCAGTTCGAGAGAAAAAAAATAGATACATTTGACTGGCTTCATGCGTGTTGGCGGAAGCATGTTAGCCTTCACCCACCCCGGGTGGTAGCGGCCATGTGACCGCGGAGAGTTAGCTAGTGGGTGGGAATTGGCAAGACCAAAGTAGGGAGAAAATGAGAAAAATGCCTGCAATTTCTGTCATATCTTCTTAGCTGTAATAAAGCCCATTCTACCTCACTCTACCAGTCGCCCTACACTACCTTCTTTATTCAGGTCTGGAGGGCTGTTCCTCTAACCAGCACATCTTTAGTAAAAGTAAAATGACACCGGTCTGTTCTGTTCCCAACTAATACAACACTTACAGAAAGAACCAATTTGGAGTACAAGACTCACTTGATACTGGCCCAGCGGTAAGTGCGCATCTCCAGAAAGTGGCACACGGTCATGCCTAGCCAGATACCGCCTCCATTACACAACAGGATGTCAAGAATGACCTGGTCCCACCAGCACTCAGCAAAGTTGGGCAGTAAGTGCATGAAAAATAACTGAAAAAGAGAAAGAGAGAACGAATGAATGAAAAGCATATCTTGAATGTACAACATAGAAGAAGTGTGGAAAACAAAAATATCATCGACAGGCCTTCCTTTTTGCCTCGATAGTGGATTTTATGGATACCGATAACCAAGTCGGGCGGTACCTACCTGCCGATAACCGATTAATCAACCCGTAGTTTTTAAAATTAATACTGAATGAAAATAAACACTCAAAGTAAAAATATCGCTGAACTTTATTACACAAATAAACAGTACTGACTGTACCATGAAAATGTACTGTAGTTTTTTAAAGGAAATAAATACAATTAATATATAACTTTAATATTAATGAATATTAAAGTAAATAAAAGATGTACATCGAAACTGAACCAAAAAGTAACACTCCAAATAACAAAAAAATAGAGACATCCAAAAATACATCATAAAACACTTCAAATACCACAACAAATTGAGTCAGTAATGGATGCTCCCTGGGATAGTCTCCAGGTTCCCCGTGACCCTGAAAAGGATAAGCGGTAGAGAAGATGGATGGATGGATGGGTTTAAACGGGAGCAGCGTTTGGTGTGGATTTTTGCTGATAACCGATAGTTCCAGCAATTAATCGGCAAAACTGAGCAATCGGTCTACTCACTCCATCCGTTAGAACTAATGAAAGTGCACTATTCTGACAGTTTTGATATTTTGTAGCCATGCCCAAAATCATAATGAAAAACATCACTGTGCAGATGAAGTCCCACAATGCACTGCTTAGGTTTAGTGTCCAAATGATGTAGTATACTAAGGGAGTGGCAGTGGGTCTAGCAACCCCAGAAGCATAGCCAGAGGGTCCATGATTTTTTTATTTAGCAACAGATGTAGAAACCACAACCCATCATGATCAACTTTACTATAATTATTATTGAGTTGAGTAATGTGTTGAATCTAAACCTCAATAACTCAAAAAAACAAGTCGGCTTATAAATAATGTAATTTTGAACCTACTGTATTCTGGAAGTGGAAACATATTTAAATAACATTCATGTAATAAATCTGATGTCTGGAATTGATTTTAGAGTTAAAGGCCTCCCTAATTTGATACAAAACTTTTAAGAACCCCCTGCTCTAATAAAACCCCAATTCCAAAAAAGTTGGGACGCTGTCTAAAATGTAAATAAGAAACAGAATGCAATGATTTGCAAATCTCAAACCCATTCACAACAGAACATATTATATAAACCAGTCATGTTACTGAACTGTTGCCAATTAACCTCCAGCTGTTTCTTTTTAGTAACACTTACTTTTCCGGCCTTTTGTTGCCCCCGTCCCAACTGTCTTGAGACGTGTTGCAGCCTTCAAATTCAAAATGACCTTTTTTTTTTTTTCCCCTTAAAACGGTACATTTACTCGGTTTAAACATTTGCTATGTTTTCTATGTTCTATTGTGAATAACGTACGGGTTTGTGAGATTTGCAAATCATTCCATTCTGTTTTTATTTACATTTTACACAGCGTCCCAACTTTTTTTTTTAAGATTCTTTAAAGTAAAATTCTTATTGCATAGATAATACTTGTAAGGTTTTATGCCACACCTCTGTGAGCTCCCACGTGATGCTGATGGTCCAGCAGAGTCCGTAGCTGCGGATGAGCAGAGCTTTCATGGCCCAGCCCCAGAAGTGGCCAAAGGCAAAAATGTCAAAGTGACTCAGGATGCGCTCCCATGTGATCATGTGACAATTCACTGCATACTCCTGCAGAATAAAAAGAAGGGCCAGCATGAGGGACATAGATAACTGGAGATAAGAAAAAAAAAATGCTGAAAATGCTGAGCATGCCCAGTTGAGCTCGAGTTTGGATGAAGACGGCAATAGAAAAAGATCTACATGACTTTGAAGGAGGCTTCGTTATTGGGAATTCAGTCACAAACACTGTTCAACTGAAAAAAGGAAAACTGACACAAGTCATATCTGCATTTAGATAGACGTTTAAAAATAACAACAAAAAAACCAAAGTAAATAGGACTGGAAACTGAAAAATTCTTCATGTTGAATGAAACACATACGAATGCACATTTGAGAGTTCTGTAGTGCAAAAAACATAAGCTCTGATCTACAGAGATGTGGAAAAAGTGATCTGACCAGATGAGTCATCCTTCACCATGTTCTCAACAAGTAGGCGATGTGCATGTGTTGCCTAGACCGAAAAACAACACAGGACTGAACGCTTGACTCCTACAAGTCTGTCATGCTGTAGAGAACTCTTGCTGCCATGGTTCGAGTGCATTTCAGTACATAGTTCTTTTTTTTTTTTTTTAAGCATAATGGAACATTTTAACTTTTGAAAAATAACATTTTAATTATTTGTCGTGCTGTACATGCAAATAGACGACTGCTTGAAGCCGTGGGCTGCGTCCCAAACCGCGTACTTGCCTACTATATAGCCGAGATACATGTATTTCACCTGCTATATAGCAGGTAAGTATGCGGTTTGGGACGCAGTCGTGCTCTCTTGTTTGCCGTCAAACGGTTGAGCACTGCCGTGTGTGTACGTGTCCTGTCGCAGAATGCGGTGAAAACTCCCACACGACGTTAATAGTGTGATTAAGGTGTGTACATGTCTGTAATACACTTCGATAATGCGACTAAAACAGGAATACTCCACATGTCTTAATTCCATTTGTGTTTACTTCAAGTATGACTTTAATCAGATTAAAGTGATCAGAAATCGCTGTTTACATGATAGTTTCTTAATCAGACTATTGTCTTAACCAGGTTAATATCGGAATATTGTCCATGTAAATGTACTGACTGATGGGAGCGTTAAATGAAATTCTCCACCATCAACATCAAAACCCCATTTGAGGGAATATCTTTTGGAAGAATTGTGTTCTGTGCTCTAGTACAGTTCCAGAGACATATATAACGTATGCCAAGACACACTGAAGCTGTTGTGGTGTGCACACGGTGGACCAACACATTATTACCACACACACGTTGTTTCCTTTGTTTGTAATGTGATCGCTGTAGCTGCTAGAGACACACTTGCACTTTAGATCACTTACAGAAACAGCTATAAGGGTTGACTTTAACACATTTAGATACGCAAGACGCTGTTCAGAGATCTTACTCTACTGTGTAGAGCCACTTTACATCGAAGAAACACCCTTACTCTAACACACACACACACACACACACACACACACAGACAGACAGTCGAGGATCCACAAATGAGTACAGCGGAAAGCAGTAATGGCAAGAGAAATGGATTAGTAATATTGTGTAGTTGTTAATTACTAGAGATGATCTTTAAGGCTGTGGGTGTGAGAATGTTTGCAACATCGTCTCAGGCTCATCTTGCATCACTTATGACAGTCATCACGTTAACACTACAGAGATTACAACATCACAACTGCTATAAATAAATAAATAAATAAATAAATAAATGAAATCATTCCTGTCACATGACTGGCTATGGCTTCCCAGCTTCTCACTTCCTCAAAAGGTTAATATTGCACCGCCAAACAACTATTACTGATGACATCACCGCCTAATCACTCACCATAACATCTGCCTCACGTGTCGCATAACGCAGGTTGGGGTCCAGCCAGTACATCAAGAGCTTCACCTGGTCCCAGTTCAGGAAGATGAGGAACACCAAAAAAAGGAAGTAGAGAACACTGAGACCTGCAAAAAGGTGCCAATATTTGATGGCTCAAGAATCCTGGACAAATAATGCTCCTGGTAAGTGAGACATCCGAGAGACAGCGGGTCCACTCACCGAAAACCATGCGCCATATTGCTGGGTGCGGCCTGGTAAACGGACCTGAAACAAGATTCCAGCCATTCAGATGGAGCATAGACCTTCACAGACAAAGGGCTTAGAACAGAGTTACTGATTAACCAAAACCATTCCAGTGACTTATTATAATATGCCCATAACTCAACCTCACAGATTCAGTGACTGTGATTGTTACACAACAGATTAAAAACAAAAAAAAATCAAGTCATAGTTCATAAAGATTGTATGAATACTGTACTGGAGACGGAAAGTGAAAATAACTCATGCCAGTACCGTTGGGGAAAGCCAGGACACTGATAACAAGGAAAAAGGAGACAACTAGGGCAAGGCCCACTCGCAGGTTATTGTCAGGATCGGAATCATTTCTGTAAAAAAAAAAAAAAAAAAAAACGATAAAATGTTACTGTGAGGATCTGCAGCATTGTATATTTATTATTTTGAGAGAAATGTAGATCCAGAACAGCTGCACGGCTACCCGGTGTCCAGTTTTATCAAACCAGAAAAAAGTCTTTCACATCTAAATGTTTTGAAATGTCACATTGAGCCCTAAACCCACAATTCCACAATAATATGATATTATATTATATTATAAGGCTATTTTAACATGTCGAACAAGGTTATAATCGGTCCTCAGCACAGAAACCCAAGAAGTCACAGTACACTTGAAGACATTTCTGTGATACACAATATGTATCACAATGCACAGATGTTTAAAAACACTATGAAAAACTTTCATGTCTACAAAAATTAATTACTTTTAAATTTTAAAAGGTTTATAATTTCTATTTTTTTTTTAAAAAAGTTAGAAAAGGGGGCACACAGTGGCTTAGTGGTTAGCACGTTCGCCTCACACCTCCAGGGTCGGGGGTTCGATTCCCACCGTGGCCCTGTGTGTGTGGAGTTTGCATGTTCTCCCCGTGCTGCGGGGGTTTCCTCCGGGTACTCCGGTTTCCTCCCCCAGTCCAAAGACATGCATGGTAGGCTGATTGGCGTGTCCAAAGTGTCCGTAGGGTATGAATGGGTGTGTGAGTGTGTATGAGATTGTGCCCTGCGACGGATTGGCACCCTGTCCATGGTGTACCCCGCCTTGTGCCCCATGCTCCCTGGGATAGGCTCCAGGTTCCCTGTGACCCTGAAAACGATAAGCGGTATAGAAGATGGATGGATGGATGGAAGTTAGAAAACATCTTGTATATGTCTATCATATCATATCGCCCAGTCCTCCTTTCAACGTCTGTTCTGTTCGCGTGTTCTTCTGACTTTGAGAAACGTTACTCAGAAGACATAAAGGTGACTGGCGTCAAATAAAACCAAAAAAAAAAAAAAGAATTTTGTTGTTTTTAAAAATTTTGTTGTAAATACAAAGAATAACATATTTAAATTGCTCTAGTTTGGTCCACCTTATCTTGAAACTCTAATTTGAACTAGCCAATAAGAACATTGAAAACTTCGCATAGCCAGTCCACCTGAGAGTTTAAACTGCTGCTGAGATTTACCAGACTGGTTCTCTGACGTCTGTCTTTTTAAGTAAACTTACAGTCCGTCATATAAACTTAGATCTTATAAGCTGGAGTAATGTTCAAATAATCAAACAGCCTCATTAAATTACAGACAGATGTCCAAAACATCCAGAAGTGTAATCAAGTATTGTTGGCACTTAATAGGAAGAAACTGCTTGACTAATTGCTTTGCTAAATTGTTTTAGTGAAAACAAAACATGAGAGTCTGGACATAATTGTATAGGTAAGGCTAGAAGTTATTGCTAGAATTTGAATCAGAGGTTAATCACTTTTGAGTAATTAGCCAACACTGGGATTAAGAGGAGCATAAGCATGTGGTGATGATGTAAACAGTGACCACACTGCCATAAACGTATCACCTTACACGTTTCAAAGTGTAGGAAGTCCATTTTAAATGAAAATCCTTTTTCTGGTCACTGATAAGGATTGAAAGTCTACTATGGTAGAGTCTACATGGTTTGTCAAAGTTGGACTGGAAGAACTCGAGTGCCCTGCACAGATCCCTGACCTCAACCACACTGAACACCTTTGGGATGACTTGGAACACCGACTGCACTCCAGACCTCCTCACCTGACCTCATGAAGGCTCTTGTGGCTGAATGATCACAAATCCCCACAGCCATGCCCCAAAATCTGATAGAAAGCTTTCCCAGGAGGAGTAGAGGTTATTATTATTATTTTTTTTTTTTTTTATTTTAAAAAGCACATACGAGTGTGATGGTCAGGTGTCCTCAAACATTTGTCCATATTTTGTCATTTTTACACTACTCATATTTGTTACTTACTTACATTGCATCTTTTATTCTCATTGCACCTCTTCTATTCTATTTTAATCATACTTGTTTCAGATAAGTTGTTAAAGTTGTTGTATACATGCGTTCATTTACCTGAGCCTCGCCTTAAGCTTTCCCTGCTGGAAAAAAAAAAACACAATAGAAACCATCACAGATATTTGCGTGGCTACAAATACCATTACAAACCATCACCTAACCATTAAAACCATTACCGGTCCTTAATGGTATCCACTAGACATAACATGCCACCGATAGAAGACAATAAATTACCAGTAGAGACCCACAGGGACCATTACAGCTTCCATTCAAACCAACACAATTCCCATTATAACCATTCAAACCAATACAATTCCCATTAAAACCATTACAAATTCTATGAGGGTTTCTATTGGTTTTTTTTCAGCATGGTTCCTTGTCTTGACATACTGTGTAAATGCTAAATAAATCTGACTTGAGTTGAGATCAGCCACTAACCCCAAACTAATCACCCACAGCCCTGGGGTGGGTGTGAAAGCAGGGGGTCAGACAGAAAGCCTACCTGGTGAACGCAAAGTACATAATACTGATTATGGTGAACGTCAGTAACGTGATCGTGTGTGGCTTGTAGAAGAACTCTATCGTGATGTCCTCCACTTGTTGCTCGTTTATCATCCGGAAATGAAGCTTGTAATGGACATCATCTTTGCTAAGAGTCCGAGAGTCCGGTGAAGATGCCATGGTAAGGACAAAAAGCTGCCGAGATCTTAAACCGTCGCCCTACTACACAAGGTGGACAATTGGGAAACGTGACTTCCCGTTCTGAAGTTAATGTGGGTGGGGCGGAACGTGTGTAGTTCGGCGATTGCTATTGGCTGATATCACTTCCGCGATTGTAACGCGTATTCTCATTGGCGGAGCTCAGCTTGGGCAAATGCGCACCGTAGTGAATGGAGGTGTTACCTTGGACTACCTGTTGTGTATTAGACATATAGTGCATTACATAGTGTATTCAAGTGTATACTTAAAAATAATAATAATAATAATAATAACAATAATCATAAAAACAACAGAAATAACAATAACAACAACAATAATAACAATAATAGCAAGGACAATAATAATAACAATAATAACAACAACAACAATAAAAATAAGTACTTATTTAATACTATATTTAGTGTACTTATATATGAAATAAGACTTACACTATGTGGTCAAAAGTATGTGGACCCCTGACCATCACACCCATATGTGGTTCTTCCCCAAACTGTTGCCACACAATTGTCTAGAATGTCTTTGCCTGCTGTTGCATTAAAATTTCCCTTCATTGGAACTAAGAAGCCCAAACCTGCTCCAGCATGATAATCCCCCTGTAAACAAAGCAATGTCCATGAAGACGTGGTTTCAGAAGGTTGGAGTGACCTGACCCCATTGAACACCTTTAAGGCTGACTGCACCCCAGGCCTCCTCACCTGATCTCACTAATGCTCTTGTGGCTGAATGAACACATATCCCCACAGCCACGCTCCAAGCTCTAGTGGTAAACCTTCCCAGAGGAGTAGAGGTTATTATAACTGCAAAGATGGACTAAAACTGGAATTATATTTTCAAAAAACATATATAAGTGTGATGGTCAGGTCACACTGACTTCACAGCAAGCCTTCTTGCTGGTTTCATGTTTGTGTACACAAAAAACAAGCATGTCTATTGGAAAATAAGATGTACGGTGAATTTGTTTTAAAGGTTGATTCTCTTTCTCAAAAGGGGGGTGGGGGAACACAAGACATTTGGAGCCTTTAGCTTTGTCCACTTCAATTTCTAACAAACTAGTCCTAGAATTTTTGGCCTATCTTCAAATGCCGTGTCAAACTACTCAGCAGTGGAGTGTGACTCTCAGTAATTATCAAAAAACATGTCGACATATGAATATGGCCACCATACAGAATATGGCCACCATACAGCAATCAGTTCTAAGGAGGCAAAGTTGGTTTACTCATACAGCTGTACTTCATGATTGGTTACATGGATTTGAACTAAACCAGAAAGACATGTTCAGTACAAGGTTCTAAGGATGTCTGCAAATGTCACGGTCATTGAACAGTCAAGTCGAGAGTGAAGTTAGATTCCTATAGCTGTTTCTCAGGAACAAAAAGACAGTTTGAGCTGAAATTTGGTGTGCTGCATCATTCTGCTAATCTCTAACTGGATAATTATCTCTTAATTACTTCGAAAATATGGCTGCCTTCAGCCAATCAGATTTCAGCAGGCATTTCACACAACTAGCATTGATCTTTCATCACAAAACTTGACAAGTATGGTGATCTATTTATTGTTCTATGTATCTTGGCAAGAACTAGCCAAAGGGGTATTGTTTGTGAGGACTTTGCAGATTTCCGCTTGTGGCTATGTTTACTAGCTTTTTTGTACACTGTTACAACTGGCACACTGACAACCAAGCTTTACCGTTGTCAACTATCAGTCATGCATTGTCTATCACTGATAACAACTAGCCTATTTTGGTTTCATTTGCATTAAAATTGAACATATCATTCCAGGTGAGGAAAATTTATTTCATACCTCAAAATCTGACTTTTGTCGATAAAGTGCTGTGATTAAGTTTCTGTTCTTTACTGAGTATGCGCATGGCCATAAGTAGTTTTGAGAGCACTGAGGTCAGCATCTCTGTAGTCCCGGATAGGATTGTGGTGTTTGTTTTCAATATTTTGTATATTACATTTAATATTCATATAACGGCCCAGCCAGCACAGCACACAATGCACTGGTGAATTGTTTTCAGATACGAGGATGACTTACATCAATCACGGCACACAGGCATCGATTTTAACCTGCATTTCAAGCCAGCCGCGGGTTTATGGTAACTAACCTTCGGCTGTCTATGCTATGGATATCCTGTGAATTCCGGATAGTGCACAAGTGTTGAGCAGTCGTGTACTACGGGTTGTTTTCCCAAGTTCACCCTTCTATTTGACACGTGCCATAACGATTCCTTCTGATTAGCTTAACTTTTTGGACTATTAAGCGATCATGCATCGAGGCAGTTAGGTTCCCACTAGCAAACCTCTGTATGCTACTACATCTGCTCTTGCATCCTGGTGTGTAAGAAGAGCTAGAGCTCTTAGGCCTCGTCCACAACAGGCATTAACATGCTTCCTGGGTGATCGGATCAGTGGACAGCTGAGACGCATAGCTGTTCACACCTGGCATTATGAATGCGTCTCCAGTGACCACTTGTGATCAGATTTCCGACATTGTTTCCTCTGGAGAAAGGCTGTCACGCACATTTATTAAGTCAGTCTTCTGCTGCATTTATTTTCAGTCAGAAATGTCCTGCAAATCCCATCACATGTAGCTGCACAGACTGTTTCAACCGTTTTAATTGCATGGATCTGCTAACGAAACCTATAAATGAATGAGAGATAAGAACAAACGAAACGATGCAAAAGCAGCTGCTTTTGTCTTTATCCATTAGACTTGCAGCAGAGAGTTCTACCATTCAGCATGATTTCCAAACAGTCTCTTAATGATTACACGTTTTCTGGCAAGAGCAATGACACAGTTGATTAGGTGTTCTTTCGTTGCTGTCCGGGACGCATCTTGCAATTACTACAAGTTGTCCAGGCCCTGAAGCAGCAAAGCATCCCCACACCATCACACTTCCTCCACCATGCTTGACCGTAGCTATAATGATCTTTTTGTGGAATTTGGTGTTTGGTTTACGCCAGATGTAACGGGACTGCTGTCTTCCAAACAGTTCCACTTTCAACTCATCAATCCACAGAACATTCTCCCAAAAGGTTTGAAGATCATCAAGGTGTGTTTTGGCAAAATCCAGACGGGCCTTAACATTCTTCTGGGTTAGCAGTGGTTTTCTCCTCACCACTCTTCCATGGATGCCATTTTTTCCCAGTGTCTTTCTGATAGTGAAGTCATGAACAGTGACCTTTATTGATGTAAGAGAGGCCTTTGATGTTGTCATTTCTTCAGTGTAGCCCTGAACATGTGTAGAGTGAGTTTGAGTATTGTAGCTTAGTGCTGATTGGAGAAATGGATAAAGTTACAACTGACCCCGCTCTCCCCTTTTGCACAATCATATGGGACACAATTAGGGGCTAGTCCCTTGGTGCACACTGCACTGTGTGTGTGTTTGTGTGTGAGTTCGTAGGCGACGGTCTGGCTCCAGAAAATCCACTATGACGTCTGAAACACAGGGTCAGATTTATTGTAGCAACGAGCCCTAGCAACCGTTAGAGTCCATGGCGACATGAGTGGCACGACATGAATTCGTGTACAGGAATGCGACATTTCCTCATCATATCTGATGATATCTACCACTTGTTGGTGGTAACAGGTGAAACAGGTGAGGTTGTCCTGAAGACTGAACATGGGCTGCGGGAGCTCCGGAATAAAGGTGGTTGAACCCGCAGAACCGGGCAGCCTCGACACCACAGCTGAGGTAACAACCGTTTTTCATCACCGTTCTCTCTTTACTAACATTACAATGCCCAGTAAGGAGATATTGATATGTGGATATAAAGTTAGCTGAGTGTGAACTTCTGTTCTGAAGTGAGTTATTGACATGTGAACAGTCTGCCATGACTAGGGCCCAGTTACACTGTGTGATGCTCTGATGTTTTACCAGGTTTAACAGACTGGGCTGAGCTGAACATTCATTTAATCACACATGTGACTGTTATTGTTAGTAAGATACTTTCCTTGAAGAGAAGTGCAGGCTGATTGCTAGCCTTAATTAGTCAAGTAAAATCTTATGCTGCTTAGAAGAAAGTTGGTCTGGATTATTAATATGTCTTTATTAATCAGTCATATCCGGGGTGTATTCCTTCTTGACTACTCTTGTCATGATACGTTCCAGATCCAGCGTTACCCTGAACCAGGATAAAGTGCCTACAGAAGATGAATAAATCTTAGAACTTAGAACATTACACACACACACACACACACATAGCCTATATATACATTCTGATTTATATCTCATACTAAATAGTTTTAGATCTTCAAACGTAAAACATCAAACAAAGGCAACTTGAGTAAACACACAATAGTTTTTATTTTATTTTATTTTTTATTGAAGCAAAAAAAAAAAGTTATCCAACACCTATCACTAATGCAAAAAACTAATTTCCCCCTTAAACTTAAACTTAAAATCTTTATATATGTATATATATGTTGGCATGTCCAAGGTGTCCGTAGTGTATGAATGGGTGTGTGAGTGTGTATGTGATTGTGCCCTGCGATGGATTGGCACCCTCTCCAGGGTGTACCCCGCCTTGTGCCTGATGCTAACTGGGATAAGCTCCAGGTTTCCCCGTGACCCTGAAAAGGATAAGTGGTATAGAAGATGGATTGATGTGTATATATATATCTATATCTATATCTATATATATATATATATATATATAGAGAGAGAGAGAGAGAGAGAGAGAGATAGATATAGATATACTGTAGATGTAGATATATATATATATATATAGATATAGATATAGATATTAATATTGGCACCCTTGATAAATATGAGCAAAGAAGGCTGTTCTGGATTATTGTACTGGATTATTACCATGACAAAAAATTCAGCACATTACCCTGTACTGAGAAAAGAACAGAAAACCTGTTTACCCAAACCTGTATTATTACATTTATTACATTTATTCACTTAGCAGACGCTTTTATCCAAAGCGACTAACAAATGAGAAAAGTACAAGCAAAGCAATATATCTAGCAGAGAACAATAGATAGTAACAATTATAGTAGATTATAGAACAATTATAGTAGATCTATACAACACATCAACAGCCACATCATTTTTCCATTCTTTTCACAATACAGAGAAACATGTTTAAATTCACATATGATGCAGATGTGGTGGATTAGGCATAGGTTGTTGAGAAAATGCTGGAATATTCCTTTAACGGGGTTAATAAAAAGCACATGTTGAAAGTTTTATTCTAAACACAAGAATCATATTTTATGGGATGGTTGTACTGTATTTTAGGAGGCACAAACATTTCCCCACCTTTGCAGGATTACACAGTACCAGTTACTGCTGAAGTGAGTGTATGAATTAGTCAGTCACAAATAAAGTTCATGAGATTCTTTGTATGTAAAACCATAGATTGATCCAGTGTGCGGGAGTCCTCGTGGTGACTCAGCCGTCTCTAAAAACACAACAGACAGTGGAGTTGGTCTGGATGCAGGAGAGACCAATATTCGATCCAGGACACTTCCTAGGATTCTCCCACCACTGCAAGGTATGAGGACAAACGTGGTCATTAGTAAAAAAATAATTGTTTGCTCTTAAATCATTGAGTTATAGAAAATAAATATATTTTAGCTCCACTGGCAGCCTCCAGATTTCACGGAGGAAAGTTTTCATCTCTGAAATAGGTTGAAGTTTCAAGGGTTCCCTGGTTCAAATATACCTGAGTATTGGGAATAGGGAAAAATTCAGCGTCCCCAGAACACCTGGTTTAATGAGCTGACTTATATAAGTCATATAAGAGATAAGAGAACGCTTGCCCTTTTTCTCAGTACCAACTCAATAACTTTGTGGCACTGTAGCTCAGAGTCCAAGGCTGACTCAGGAGAGCCAGAGACCGGAGTCTAGTGTGATTCTGGAGCAGCTGCTGAGTCAGGGCATCATCCCGGCCCAAAGCAGAGTGGCAGGCAGCGGAGAAGCATACAACATCATGGTCAGTGTGTGATAGTGCAAACACAGCATCCAGATACTGTCTGTTGAAGATTGTAGTCGGATCTCTTCAACTACATAATCTACATACGTAATGTGTCTGGTGTCATGCAGCTGGCCGACGCAGAGAGGCCGACGAAGAGGCCACCACCTCGCCTAGAGTCGCTGAAGATCCGTAAAGAACAAGAGCTCACTAGAAAGGAAGACATCGATGAGAAGATGAGACAAGTAGAGGAAAGGAGGAAGGTATAACAGAAACAAAATCCATAACACTTTTTTTTTTTTCAAATACAAAAAATGAGTGTAAAGATAAAATTATAAATATATACAAATATAAAATAAAATGAAATCCAAGTGGAAAAAAAAAGAGTTTTAAAAATAAATAAAATAAACTGAAGATAAAAGATCAGATGTAATTAGGAAGTACCTTTAATGAAATGCTATATTAAAATATATGTGTTCAAAGGCTTTTTTAAAATGTTGTATAGCGCTTGTGTAAAAGATTGTGCCAGTGCAGGTATTATTTTGTCTTTTTGGTGACTCCCCTAAGCAGAACATTCAATTAATTTTGCATGTCACAAATGCATAGATCATTTTTGCATCGCTCAATATTTCTGTAATCAATATACAATCAATTTAAGCCTGCAAAGTACTTCTATAAACAATATAGGATGAAATTATGCCTGCAAAAATACATTTCCGTAAAGAATAAACCAAAATGAACGGCACGGTGGTGTAATACAGCCCAATGCAAAGCATCCAATAACAGCATGTCCTACAGCAAGAATTTTATTCCATTTATACCACAGCAATTTGTCAGTACTAACCATTTTTATTTATTAAAGAATGACATCATACATTTGATAAGTTTATGGTTATGTTTAATGTTGTAGAATGATAAATGGTTAGTTCCTGTTATCACTTACTTTTAGCAGCTATACATTATAATTTACCTTATAGCAGCTTTCCTTCACCAGTCTCTTTTTTTTCTCTCTCTCTCTCAAACAAAAAATGCAGCTTGTCAGGTTACCAAGAAACTGCAAAGACTTTCCCACGTTGGAAAACTTAGACCATTGCCACCAGCTTGCTCAATAGGGATAAATTCACACACTTAAAATCTGTATCCTGTGTTTATATAAAACTATTTCTGTAACGCTGCTTTGAGACAATGTCCATTGTTAAAAGCGCTATACAAATAAAATTGACTTGAACTGAATTGAACTGTTGCAAAGCACTGATACTGGAGACTCCTTCCAAAAATGCTAAATAAACATCATCATATCAAACCACACATTTAAAAAAAAAAATCCCTTTATGTGGAGTGTACTCAAATCAAGTTACTGTGTATTGTTACTATAGAAATACTAACGTACTAGAACAACCGCATTAATATAAAGCTGTGATTCGCCTTGCAGCCGGAACTACTGTCCAAGCCACGGTGAATTTTAACCTGATTAATCAGATTTGAGAATCCCAACAGTGCTGTGGTATAATGTACTGTCTGCTAATGGAATAATCCGTCAATGTATTAAATATATAGCACTTTAAATGAATATATGTACTGCATATGTGCAGCTACGGGAGGAAGAGCTGCGAAACAAACTGAGGGTTAAATCTGCAAGGCCTCGTGGAGCACCTCTTGTCGGAGCTGGGGAGGACAGCGTCCCAGAGGTTGATTCTCGTCCATCTTCCCACATCCCAACCACAGCCAAAGATCCTGACATAGGCAGCAGTGGAGCAGAAGCAGCCGACCTACTCTCCTTTGCGGGCGAATGACTCAACCTTTCAACAGAATGAAGTCTTTTAACCTGGGGCTGCTCTACCCTCTGTCTAGACCACTACTATAATGCTGGCTCAGCACA
This sequence comes from Ictalurus furcatus, assembly GCF_023375685.1. Classification (NCBI taxonomy): domain Eukaryota; kingdom Metazoa; phylum Chordata; class Actinopteri; order Siluriformes; family Ictaluridae; genus Ictalurus; species Ictalurus furcatus. The sequence continues at coordinate 8,838,758 of NC_071278.1, forward strand.
GCTTATTCCTATCCAGATTTTATTTAGCATGATAGAGGCACATAAAGTAAGTATACATATAAATTGGGATTTTAGCAAGCATACAGGTTTGCACTTGCACTTTATAATACTCTAGTTAGTGTTTGTTAACACTGGGCAAGGGTCACTTCAACACATAGAACAATCAGACATACATATCAGTTTTGTCAGTTGCCATTAATTTGCCACTCTAGTGAAGATCAACTTAAAGGAATACTCTGGCATTTTTCTCTCTCTTTCTCACCACATGTAGTATATGTGAGATTACCAGAGATGATACATGATTCCCTGTTTATTCATTTTTTATTCAGAACTCACTTATGAGGACGTCTAAGGGCAGCTGTTGGAGCAGTCACAAAATTGATATAAAACACATGTGTGTGGCCACCTGGGAAATTTTGTCACTGAGGCTAAATTCGGGAAATCAACCAATAATGAGAGAAACTGTCTGTCTCATCCAAAGACCTTTACTGTTAGAGTGTAATGATTTAAATTTTTTAACTTACAAATACAAAACTTCAATTTTTCGATGTCACTGGACAAAGGGGTCTTTTAGCCTTGCCATAACGAAAAAATGCCATGCCAAATATTTAAACACTACCTGAGCTAAGTTAACATTAATTGTTTTGGCATTTAAACACATTTATATATTTTGAGTATTCTGTTAAATGGTAAAATGTACATGTTGCCATATGGCAACAACATGCGATAATGGAACTGTGGTGCATGTGCATTCATGAATTGAAACAGGCCTACATAAAAAAAAAAAAAACACTAGACATCTCTGATAGTATATTTACATTATTTTCAAATTCAAAGTAAGAAAAACTGCACCTTATTTTCTAAATTTTATGTTTCATAAGAAAGAATTAAGAATTCAAGAGAAAGAATTAAAACTTCATCCAAAACATGTGAATGGATTTACTCCCTCAAACTTCATCCAAAACATGTTTGGATCTATTTTTTGTATGTATTTTGAGGGAGTAAATCCATTCACATACTTTTTACAACTGAAATTCCTTTCTAGAAGAATACTGTATAACTTTCACATGCTGACTAGGTGGACAAAAAAAAACCTGAGCAACTTATAGTCTGGAAAATGCAGTAATTGGAATTGTAATCTCAAAACAAAATGTATATTTTGGACTATATGATACTTTCCACCGTTGCACATTGTTGCCATACGGCAACAATTTACCAACTACCCTGCTGAATAATTCTTTCAAAAATTGTAATATATTTTTATAACTGAACTAATTCCAATTTGCCTTCAGACTTCTATTGTAAGTAAGTTTCAAGTACACACTGGCATTTTGTTCTTTTTTTGAGTCCAGGGAAGTTTGTTTAAATTATTGTTCACTGTAATATACTGCAGATGTTGAAGATGGTATTCCTTTAGACATACACTTGTGTATTAGTATATTATTTACTTCCTATACTTTTAATACTGTATCAAAGTGATGTACAAAACGGAGCTAAATACATGAATAGGTATGAATGATAGTGGTTATTCGAAAGTATATAAAAGTCAAAGTAGTTGCCAAGAATGGAAATTTTTACTGGCTTTCTGTTCTACAAAACAACTAATCTATATATTATATAAAATGCTCTTGTTTAAAGATGTGATAAATCTCTCAACTGTAATATATATATATATATATATATATATATATATATATATATATATATATATATATATATCAGATTTTTATTTGCCTTATTTAATGATATTCAAATATGCACAAAGACCCTAATATGAATAAAATATTATTAGGCAAATATATCAGCTTTGGTGTTCTCTGTAGCTTGTGTTCAAGAAAACTGAACAAAGCAATAAGACATTATGAGCCTATACACTGGAATAGGGTTGTACAGGGCTATTTAATCCACAAGGTGGTACTGTGTGTTCAACTGTAGATGGGATTTGCCATGCTGCCAAGCAGATATAGTGTGTGTGAAACTGAGAGCTGTCTTTCATATGAGTATTGTGTGTACCTGTACCTCACTCTAATTAGCACAGGGGGAATAAATCTCATTAAAATGTTACCTGTTCCATTTGCCTATGTGTAGAGCATATACTTGTGAGTGTGCTTGTTTGTGTGTGTGTGTGTGTGTGTGTGTGTGTGTGTGTGTGTGTGTGTGTCTGGAAAATTGTTTCGGACACGAGCAAGGGTTAGTTGCAGCTGCTAATAATCTGTCTTTTACACTGCAGTGAAAGTCCCAACTGTAACCACATCTGTTGGAGATTATATCTGCTAAGGTCTGACACGTGACTTGCGGTCAGTCAAAGGTTATCTACAGTAATTCATACTTTGTAATATAAAAATGAACATACATACAAACTTCTTTCTAACATATACTGTATGATGTGTGGATTTAAAAAAAAAAATTCTCGACTGACTAGTCTAGATCACTGATTTAAAAGTGTGTGTAAGAGAATTCACTTAGTGTATGTGTGAATTCCATCAAGCTAACAAAATGCATCCGCATTTGTCATATACTAATTATGGTTGCACAAAATCCAGTAAATTAAAGGCACATGAGTACAAGGGAATGCAATAGGATAGCATCCCATTGTAATCTTCTTGAAATCCGGATCTGTCTCTATTACATTGGCTTAATGTTTGCATTAATAAATTAGCACACACATTGAAACTGTTCTCTGTTAGGCTCAAGTCATGGCTGTCATGTCTTTTCTTTGCTTTTTTTTTTTTTTTTAATCTATAAAGCCTCAGTTCTGTATTGCAAAGCACTGGGCGTCAGAAAGCAGGTGAAGCGTGGTGGGCCTCAGCAAAGCGACCTCCTCTCGGGTTGCACTCAACAAAACCCACATCAGCCGAGCGATATGGAAGTTTGCGGGCTAAATGAGAGGCTGTATTAATAATTCAACGCCGGCCGTATCGCATTACCTGGTTTGAATTACCGACAGGACTATAAAATGAGCTGCTCTTTCTGTTTGTGCAACTCACAGTGAGATTGACGTCACATATAATTGTGACTGTTTATGTGCTAGCCTAGTGACACCCTTGTGACAAAGATACAGTTCAACTATATGGAGATATGCAATTAGGGTGTGCATACTTTCAGTCAAATGTTATGTAGGTAAAGCTTGGATTTCTGTTCAGTCCAGACCCCCAACCGCAAAGACATCCAGTGGTGTCCAGGTGATGTTTCAGACCTAGAAATTTGCCATCAACTGCCAATAAATCAGTGGTGTTTATAGTCCAGTTAAGATTGATGTCACAAAAATAATAGGATAAGCATTCTTTTCTTATAAAAAACCCTCACACTCTTTCTAAAAAAAAAATGAATGTGTTCAGCAATGTAATGACTGGGGCTATATATTATGTATATGCTACACAAGATATTTTACACACATGCTGTACACACACACACAGAGGCAGTTGGCACACTGGTGACTCTGTGCTCTAAGTGTAACATTATCTGAAGAACATCAGTCCTACAGTATGCACCTGTCTCACAGTCATGCTGTCTCTGGCTCAGACTTTGTCTGGATCTTTAGCTTATACTGTCTCAGAGGACACGCTGGCCAGTTGGTGGGTCTCTTCTAACATAGACATCATTCAGCCTTTAGATGAAATGGAAGGTCTTCATCAGGATGTTAATGTGGTAACAATACACGCAATGCTTACTTTTTTATGTAAACCTACCATGTATCTACACCCATTGGACATTTTATTGAGTACCATATAGGTGCACTTTTGTAGGTATTTATCAGTAATTACTGAACGTCCACCAAGTATACTTTCTCCATCAGTGGAAGCCTACGTTACACGTCTTTGGACTGGGAGAACGGGACCACCACTGACCTGATATTATTCAAATGGTCGCCTATTCTCATGTTAGTGTACTGGTAAGTGTGTATCAGGAGCAATGATGATAGACTTAATTAAACACTGTGTACAGGACATCTACCTTGTTGGTCTACTTCATAGGTTTATAGTTGGAGATGCTATTGATTCATTCATCTTCAGTAATCATTTCATCTTTAACAGAATTGTGATGGATTTGGAGTGGAAATTCCAGTCCATTGCAGGGCAACATGCACAAACACACACACACACACACACACACACACACACATTCACAAGCTCATTCGTACTGAGGAGCAATTTATCATAGCTAATTCACCTACTGGCATATTTTTTGGGATGTTGGAGGAAACTGGTCAACCCAGAGGAAACCCATGTGGCATGCAGCCCTAGAGCTGGGATTCGGCATTTCTACCTGCGGTGTCACAAACTGTTAGATCCACGCTATAGCTCATATTTTTAAATACTCAACTTGTGCAACTTGTCCTGTTTCTACATCAGTGTTAGTTTCTGATCTCAGGACCACTCTTGGCTGGGTATTTTGATTTGGAATAGTATTCACTTACTCTTCACATAAAGAGTAGGGATATAACCCCGGTGTCCTGCCGAAATTCCCTCAATGGCCCTTATCTATCATGGCCTCCAATAATCTCCATTCGTGAATTGTGTACATCACTCTCCTCGCCTCTCCACCAGTAGCTGGTGTGTGGTGGCCGTTCTGGTGCACTATGGCTGCCCTTGCATCATCCAAGTGGATGCTATGCACTAGTGGTGGTTGAGGAGATTCCCCCCAATACAATGTTAAGCGCTATAAAATCTAAGGAATTAATATTATTCCATCCATCCATCTTCTATACTGCTTAATCCTTTTCAGGGTCACGGGGAACCTGGAGCCTATCCCAGGGAGCATCGGGCACAAGGCGGGGTACACCCTGGACAGGGTGCCAATCCATCGCAGGGCACAATCACATACACACTACGGACACGCCATGCATGTCTTTGGACTGGGGGAGGAAACCAGAGTACCCGGAGGAAACCCCCACAGCACAGGGAGAACATGCAAACTCCACACACACAGGGTCATGGTGGGAATTGAACACCAGATCCTGGAGGTGTGAGGCCAATATGCTAACCACTAAGCCACTGTGCACTCTTCTTCTTCTTCTTCTTCTTCTTCTTCATAACATAACATAACAGCAACACAGAGACGTTTATATCAGCCACTACCAAGTCAAAAAAAATTTTAAATGGCCCACCATCTAAATAATATCTGGGTCAGTGGTGGTCTTATTATTCCCATTGATTCACTGAAATACTGTAGGCCTCAGAATGTATGTCTTTCTCTTTTACACACACACACACACACACACACACACACACACACAATTATCAAAGCAACAAGTGTTTGTGGAGGGGTGGGGTGGGGGTGTGAGCACAACTACTCTGTTGTCCGTTCTCCAGCTGTTCGTGCGGGTGGGCGCGTGCGGTGGGCGTGGCGCTACACACAGCCCCTCCTACATCGCTGTGTGGGCGTGCTTTCGCCAGGCGCATTTAGGAATGGGTCAGAGGCACTTTTTTAGACGTCAGTTACGAAGCGGAGTTCAACCCACCTGATGATCTCCAGAACAATCCGCTCAACGAGTCACAAGTGACAATAAAATCTACCTCGAGTCTCAAAGTTGTGTCGCTTCCAAGCCGTGTTTTATACTGCTTCGTAACTCTTCGTGTTTTAAAAGAGAAACATATAGGAGAGATTTAGGCTTGTATATCGACTCAAACATTGCACTACTTTTTGTTTTTGTTGTTGTTTTTCTTCTTCTTCTTCCTAATTGCATTGCATTGCACGTGAGCGTTTGAGGACTGAGGATGCATACCACCCAAAAGGACACGACCTACACCAAGATATTTGTCGGAGGTCTGCCATATCACACCACAGATTCCAGTCTGAGGAAATATTTTGAGGTGTTTGGGGAAATCGAGGAGGCTGTCGTGATTACTGACAGACAGACTGGAAAGTCCAGGGGGTATGGTTTTGTAAGTATTGTTTTCCTCCTGTCTAAATCCTCCACACATGACATTATTCTCATCTGCATCACTACTTTATTATTATTATTATTATTATTATTATTATTATTGAATATCATCATCATCATCATCATCACATGCTCTCAGTAATGTGAAAGCTGGTGTCGTTTTAAACTGTGAACACACTCAACATCCACATTGCACTACGAAACTCAGAACTCCTCTGATTAATCAGATTTGGCTGGGACAGTTCTGTAAAATTGGTGTTGAGGGACCATGTTGGTGTGTCTTACTGTGTCAGGGTTTTCTATGAAGCCAAAAATCACCGAGCACACCAACACACAATACTCTACAATTCCCCTTTGATCAGGTTTGCTCATGGCTTTGATCTGTTGCTAATCGTCTGTGTTGTTTGAAGCGAAGATACAAAGTTTTTGGGTGGGTTTGTGAATGAGTTGTTGGGGTGTTCAAAGTTTGAAAATGTCCTCTGGTGATAAACATAAATCATTCCCTGCATTACCATCCTGCTGAAAACAAACAAACAAACAAACAAACAAACAAAAAACACAGTAGAAACCATTGTAGAATTTGTAATGGTTATAATAGGAATTGTATTGGTTTTAATGGAAACTGTAATGGTCCATGTGGGTCTCTAGTGGTAATTTGTTGCTTTCTGATGGTGGCGTGTTATGTCTAGTGGATACCGTTAAGGACCTTTGTCCGTATTACGTCCTACTGTGTAATGGAAACCATTTGGTAATGGTTTTAATGGTTAACAAGTTGAATGGTCTGTAATGGTGTTTGTCATGGAAACCATTAGAACTTTCTGTGATGGTTTCTATTCTTTTGTTTTGTTTTTTTTCAGCAGGGTATACTCTTGTTGGCTAAGGCGTAAAAGATTGAGTGTTCATTGAGTGTCATGGACAGAAAGTCAACAAACTGGCTTGACTGTCCTCAAGTGAGTGCAACAAATTCGATTTGTTTTAGACGTGATTCCGAATAATAACCCCGCTATTGGATTCGAACTTTGTTTTTATATTGCCAGACTAACCAGTCAAACGGTTCTCAAAACCTTGTGTCACACGTACGCACATGCACTTTGTGGCCCAGTTACCGTGTAAAGTACCTCGGAGTGAAATAAGAGTGTCAGGACTGTAGGAAAAGAAGCGTCGAAGATGATAATTTGTGTGAAGTGTATTTCGTTTCGTTAACGACCGGTAGAGTAAAAGTCAACATCACTTCGTTCAACACGACATGTTTTTTTTTTCTTTTTTTTCTTAACCAGGTGACAATGGCAGATCGCTCTGCGGCAGACAGAGCTTGTAAGGACCCCAACCCTATCATTGATGGCAGGAAGGCCAACGTGAACCTGGCTTACCTGGGAGCCAAGCCGCGGGTGATGCAGCCAGGTGAGGGTTTCGGATTCCCTTTAGAAAACATGCTACGACCGGTGCAGCCTTAGGCATCAATAAAGCATGATCATGTATCCATGTACATCCTGCTTTCAACATCATGACCTTTTTATGGAACATAAAAATCCATCAGCAGTATCTTAACCAGAAATATCTTCCATTTATGTTTCTACATAGGATTCACATTTGGTGTACCCCAGATTCATCCGGCTTTCATCCAGAGACCGTATGGGTGAGTAGCGACACTACATCGTATTGACTGTGTTTGCTGGTGAGAAAGAATCAAACAACAGTTAGTTATAAAACAATTATGTGTTGTATCTAAACCATACAAAATCATTTTCTGATACTGCAGCCATTTCTCCAATGCTGTCAGCAGGCTTATACAGTATTTACTTAGATACAGCTGTTTGTAATCTGTAATTATGATGATCATCAATGGCTAACCACAGTGTCACAGCTTTTGAATATTTGATAGCGTTAAGACTGTGTGTCTTTTTTACGAGTGTGTGTTTGTGTGTATGTGTGAGATGTTTTGTTGTGTTTTTTTTTTTTTTTTTAATTGATTGATAGACTCTGTAGCTTGACTCAATGTTGTCTTTCTCTGGTCCGACAGGCTCGATATGGGTTAAGCTAACTGATGATTTGAGGAATAGCTCTGTGGGCATTGCTCAGATCAATAGCTACCGTACCTGTAGACTCAATCACACACAAACAAGCTCGAAATGGTGATTACATATGCATGTATGTTGGTTTTTATTTTGGTTTGGACTTTTGATTTTAATAGTGCATAGAGCTGTGTGTGCCTTTTTTTTACCGTCATGAAGTGGTGTTAATAGCTAAAACTGTGTGCTTTTTTTTTTCATTTACTGGGGGGGGGAAAAAGCTGGTTTGGGGGTGTTGATTTTCAGAATTGTGGAAGTGTGATAACTTTGCCACGGCAGCAAAGTGGGGTTTTCCTTTGATGCTTTTTTTTTAATTTATTTTTTGCTGTAGCTTGTTTTTTGGTGTCTTGTTTTTGGAGTGAGTGCAATCTTTTTTGTGTGACATTGTTATAAAACCCTCTTCCTCCACCCAACCTCAACCAAACAACCCAACAATTTGCTTGCACGTTGCTGTTTTTTTTTTCTTTCTTCTTCTTCTTCTTTCCCACTGACATCTGTCATGACCGTGATAGATTTGTAGGTCTTCCTTTTCCCTCTTGCACTCTTTTATGCTCATTTTATCTGTCTGCTTATTCCCCTTCTCTCTCTCGCTTTCACTTTGTCTTTCTCTCTTTTGCTTTCTGTCTCTCTCTCTCTCTCTCTCTCTCTCTCTCTCTCTCTTTCTTTCTAGCCCTATAAGGCATCATGCAGTAGATCCAGAGTCCCTGGAGACCTGCAGTCTTTCAATCATTGATATGTTGTACACAAGGGAAAGCGAATGACTCGCTTTCATTGGAAAGCCAACTCTCTTTATTATGAACTTGAAATTTTAATATGTTGGGGAAGTTATCCAGAAGGGCTTTTAGCCTTTGTATTACTTAATCCGGGGTGTGGGTGTGTGTGCGTGGGTGCATGTGTTTGCAGTGTTGCAAGCCCCTCAGTGTGACATAAATAAATGTCTGAAAGCTACAGGCCTCTAAACGAGCCTTTATCACATGGGTCCGTGTGGCGTTAAGGAAAACAAGCTTCTCCATTGTGCCACACAAAGGCCATAGTGCTGACAGTGCAGTCGCATGAGGCCTGCTCTCTCTCTCTCTGTCTCTATCTCTCTCTGGCTTTGAGAGCTGGCCTGCATCTCACATACAGCGATGAGATCCACTCTGGAAAACAGGCCCACTATAATGCCCTGTCACCTAAAAAGAATCTCTCGCATAACAACAGTGCCGTGTAGGGCAGCTGAAAGGGAACCTCATGTTTCTGACCTCGGAGCAGTTGGCTCATGCTGGTATGGGGCCAAAGCCAACACAATAGTGTCACATTGGGATGGCAGTTCACTCAAGCTGAAGTCAGTGTATGGATCTGTATATGGGGATTTTTATTTTCTTCTATTGGTATTAGTACTTTTCAAAAGTGCAAAATGTTTGGAGCTGGTTCTCCGTTTGAGGTTCTATTCAGAATAGCTAGGATTTAAAAATGGAGAATCATGAAGTAATCCAGTCATTAATAGTCTTAACGCATGTGTTACGCTGGCCTTTTAGAAAAGCACTCTGGTTTCAATGGATTCCAACAGGTGTGCTCCTTGGGGGCAAATGTGATGGACACTTTTTTTTTTACATGGCATTTGATCTCAAACCCTTATTTAGATATGAACTTTAATATGACTGTCCCCAACAGTCCTGTCAAAAGGAGAAAAAATGCTGCGGTCTGGCATGCCACTTAGTAACAGAGGTATTTTTAACCAGTGCCCGAGGAGGAAATGGACTCCTGGATCCCATGGGTCTGGAGTCTGTTCTGTTTACAGGCTCTGGGCCATTGGTGGCTGTAGGATAAATCTGTTGTCCATTGCACAACATGCCTCCAGTTTGTGGTCAAGGCACTAAAGGAGACCAAACAGAAACAGCTGGTCGTTTGTTAAGTGCATGCGATCAGTTTTTTGACTTTGAAGAACGTTTGAGGAGAACATTGATTAAAATATGATTCGAAGGGGATTTCACAATGGTAACACCTTCTAATTGTAAAAAAGAGAAGCGTAACCAATTAATATATGCTCACGGCTAAAGCATTTCAAGAAAAAGATCATCATTAAGATGGAGAACTTTCTCTCCACCGGTTAAGATGATCTTAACTTTGCGATGCTTTTGGGAAACTGGGCCTGGGATCACAGCACGGTGTTGTGAAAGATTTCTGTCTTTTTGTACTTACTTACTTAAATGTTTAGGAATGACCGTCAAGTTAGTAAACCATTAAGGCAGAACCAGAGCAGAGCTTCTACTGTTAACCTTCATACTAAGATAGTCTTATCCAATGGTTCTCAAAGTGGGGTCACCTCAGCCTCAGCTAACCTCACCATGACTCGGCATTTAAAAAAAATAATTATTTTAATCATTGAGTTCATATAGTTATTACCTGGTTTAACTGGTCAGTTGAATTGAATGGACCTCCAAATGGTAATCCAAACTTCAATAACTCAAAAACAAGTAGCTCTATAAATAAATGTCAACTTGGACCTACTTAAAATGTTCTGTAGTTGAGTAATGAAACCCTCCATGACTCTGGTAACTAGGCCAAACTTTATCGTACCCGTTTAAATAATGGTCATGAAATAAATCTGTCCCGAGTCTGTAGCATTTATTTTCTAGTTAAAGGGATCCCTGGCCACCATAATGTTTGAGAACAAAACTGGGACTTCAAAATCATTGGATCTCTGTGCTGCAGTGCTTTTGAGTGAGAAAGGCACGGTGAACATGGGAGAGGCAGAAGAGCTACTGTAGGTGTGATTGCGGACATGCTGTGTCAAGCGTACCACAACAGCTGCTGTTTGAGATGAAAATAACTGGAGTCCAGCTTCTCCTGTCATTCAAACGGAGAGCAGGCGATAAAAACGGAGCAATCCAAACATCGTTCAATGTGCATCATATAATTTTACAGAAATTATTTACTTAAATTCAAGGAAAGCGATTGTTCGAGGTTACGTAACACCTCTCTGAACTAGTCTGAGCCAGTGCTAAGTCTGGTGAACTAAAGCACGGTGGTGCTAATAGCTCCTTTAGCTAACTGAAACATGCAGTGGCCAAATAACGATGATTAAAACTGGTGTTGACTCACTGTGTATCCATGGTGACGAGAAAATGCCCAGCTATGTCAGCTATTCTCAGCTGTTCATTCTTAATTTAGAGCAAGGCTGCTCTGCTACTTTGGTCGCCTGCATGTGTGGTGTAATTCTGTAGTTAGGGGTGTGTTTGTGTGTGTGTGTGTGTGTGTATGTGTTCATACATGTGGTGTGTGTGTGTGTGTGTGTGTGTGTGTGTGTGTGTAAAATAATTCTTCTAGTTCTGGAACGGAGTGTTTTTACTTTAAACTGTTTTTTGTGTGAGAATTGATGTATGTGCTCAGGTGTCTCTGGCATTGTGTTTTGTAACCCATATCTTTTATAGTGTGTGTGTGTGCTGTGCTGTTATTTATTCATGCCAAAGCAATGCTATCACCTCAGGCTGGCAAAGCGTCAGTGCAGGATATTCTAGAAACAGCTTTGCCCTTTGACCTGAGTGAGAAAAATGCTAGAGATTGGTTTGGTTGGGTTTTTTTTTGTTTTACTCTTTATTTTGTGCTTTGTGTGACCGAGCTGTGATGGTGATAATGATATATTTTTTTTTAAACGTTTGTGTTTTTATACTTGCTTCATTTGGGGCCATGATTTTTCAGTTTGTTGGTGGTGTGCTGGAAATAGGGTTGCCATGATAGCACATTTATAACCCCAGTTTTATCTTTTGTGCCATTTGATAATTAGCCTGGAGGGCTTGAATGTTGTTCTAACAAGCTTGTGTGCTTAGTTGAAGTCACACTTTAGGCCAAAACCTATTATAGATTTTTGTCCTTTCAAGTACTGCTCAAAAATGTTTTTGATTTACGTCATAACAAAAACGAAACATTTGAGATATGATGAGAATCTCTTCTTTGCTGAATACATCCTGAAAACAAAACAGCAAAGATGATCCAGGGGGGAAAAAATCCTCTCAAAATGCACTGGAGTACGTAATGAAAGGCAGAATGTGCTTATTGTTCCTGATTGCTTATTTAATCAAAACTCCCTCTGTGTGTGCCATCCAGCACGAAGCTCATTGTCTAAAAGCGGAGGGGGAAATGGCCAGCAGTGTCTCTTTTTGAAAACTGTCCAGCTGTCAAAGTCGCAGTGACACATTCACAATGCTCACCTCATCAGCTCTTGGCTTCCGCAGGGTCCCACTTTCCCCCTCTACTGATCTCCAAAACAGGCCGTGTGACTTGCAGCATGCTTGTGCTATTGCTGAAAATTTGCTCTCCCTTTAATTTCTGCAGCTGTTGTTTCCCAGGTGAAAATTAAATTTAAATGTAATGGTCAACTATTAATATAACCTAATAAATATTATAAGTCTTAATTTAAAAAAAAAATCCCTATGAATGCATTTGATTAGTTCTTATGGTCCAAGTCTAATATGCATTTGTTTTGAGCGAAATATCTATTTTGGCAACCCTATAACTCTCATAACCACTACAAGGCATTTCCTTGGTGTTGGTGGGAAATGGGGTGTGAATTTTAATTTTTTTTTGGATTGTGGAGTTTGGCCACGGTGTGGGTTGTGCCCTGTGGTTGTGTTTCTGCAGATAAAACCATGTGCAGTTTGCAGCTCTAGTTTGCTGTGGCTAACACAGTGTTCTGTGTTTGTGTGTCGCAGGATCCCCGCTCACTACGTATACCCACAGGCATTCATGCAGCCCAGCGTGGTGATCCCTCACGTGCAGCCGACCACTGCGTCCACCGCCGCCACCGCCTCCTCGCCCTACATCGACTACACTGGAGCTGCATACGCACAGTACGCCAGCGCTGCTACTGCTGCGGCTGCCGCCGCTGCATATGAGCAGTACCCATACGCCGCCTCCCCCGCCGCAGCCGGCTACGTCACTACAGCTGGCTATGGCTACGCTATGCAGCAGCCACTGGCCGCTGCCACTCCAGGCTCTGCGGCAGCCGCCGCAGCCGCCGCATTCGGTCAGTACCAGCCCCAGCAACTGCAGGCCGAGCGCATGCAATAGCAGCTTATGGCACTGAGATGTGAGGAAAAGCCAATGCTCAGTGACTGCTCATTGGCTGTACAGAGGTGTCTCACCAGAGGGAGGATAATGTGATGAGGATGACGATTGATGGAGGTGTTTAAGTGAGGTGGGAACTCCATCGCTTTCCAACTTGCTGTGATTAAACCAAAAAAAAAAAAGAAAAAATGTGAAAGAAAAAAAATCAGAGAAGGCGTAAAGACAGAGATGTAACTTTTTACCATTATCAAAACTGTTCTTGTTATCTTTATGCTTAATATTGATGTAGTGTATTTATTGCTAAAGGAGAACGCAATGACTAATCACTGTGGCTTAAGAAGCCTTAAGTCCAGATGCTGTCATTAAATTAGAAGACTTTTCTTCATGAAGGACTTTAGATGTCCACACAGTGTTTTGATTCTGAAGCCCTCTAACTTACATATTTATTCTCATTTTTGAGGGACTTCTTTTTTTTTTTCCTGTTCTGTCGTCTAATGTGCATTGCGAGGTTTTGTTTTCTGATTATCAGGGAAATGGAGCATTTTTTTTCTTCCAACAAATTAGTAAAGACAAACAAACTCTGCCAATCAGGGAGTAGGACACAACTGTGGAAAAATGGAGTGAAAGAAAATATAAATGTAGCTTTGTCTGGCATGTTCAGGATGACCGTTTTATCTTCCTGATGCTGAATGTCCCCCTACTCTGATTCCCATTTTGACCTCTTGACCTATGCAAAGCAAAAAAAAAAACCCCCAAAAAACAGCCGACGGGAGACAAAACAAACTGCGGAGATTTCCTGCCACTCTCCTCTGAAGGACAACGAACAATTTCAGAGCACAACGAAAGGACATTACGTAGTATTATTTTTGCCTACTCGTTCACACACGCACACGTACCGACACTAATTTCCACTGTTAACTCTGTGCAAACTCATGTACACATTATTGCACACGTACACCTATTCATGCACACGCATTGTATGATAAATCCAAATTGACAAAAGGTCAGAGCTGGAGACTTGTGAGTGAGGAACAGGCAGCAGCTGATGTGTGGGGATAGACAGGCTCACACACATACACACATGCAGACACACACAGATTGCTCTGGAAAGAACCCATCACTTGTGCTCGTTTGTTGAGCTGTCACATTTTAATCCCTGTGCCCGCTTGGGAACATGTCCCCCCCCCTTCCAGCTTTGTCAGCAGTTCCACCCCTGTCCTACGGAGCCGGGCTGGAGGTTTAAGCGCAGGCTGCGTTCCCCTGATCCCCTTCTGACATCACCCTCAGCACCTGCCACCGCATCTCTCGCTCATGAGCAGCTCCTCTCTGGAACGAACGAGTGAGAACGTGAGACAAGCAGACTTCAACAATGAACCAATGAACTTCCATCAGTCAACCAAACTCTCTGTCTAGAGAAATGTCTGTGCACCAGCATGTCTTTCTTTCCTAGTGAGAGATTAATCCATTCTCTGTTCTCTCAGAAAACCTGATGTCACGTCTTTGTACTAAAAAGCAGCACTAAAGCTGAGGGCTCAAACACAAGTCTGAGAGTTCACAGTGCCTTACAACTGTAATGCTATTTAAAGAGGAAGAAAGAGAACTGATATTTATTTATTTTGAGAGTTATGCTGTGCTCTAAGGACGGAGACTTAGTGGTGGTACTGTATTAATAATAATAATAATAATAATAATAATAATAATAATAATAATGTATTCATCTCATGGCATATTATAAGTTATTGAGTAGATTTAGTTATAGTATCATTAACATACTCAACCAAAAAAAATGTTGATTTATTTAAGATAAAATTCTGTATGTGCACTGTACATTTTGTTTTTCTATGCCTTATGAATTTTAGAGCATTTCATTAAATATCTGCTAGGTTAATGCCTCTTGTAAGATGTTTATTTAATGCAGGCCTATGTGCAGGCAGGATCTCTCTCCTTTTTTTGTCATATCTAGAACTGTAGAAAATAAAAAAAGAGGAAAAACTCCTTGTAAAAACTAAGCAAAATGCTGCTTCATACACTAGAATGTATAGTCCTTGTCAAGGTTCAATATCTGTGCTTCTACTGCTTTTAATATACAGTACATCAGATGGGCTATTTTACACTGTTGGGAATTTTTATACTTGAACTTGAACAAGGGAAAATATGAAAAGCAATAACAAACTTTTTAAGGAAGCATTTCATTGTCACTGGATTTGGGCATGTAAGGTGTTATTTACTATTTAATGTCGATCCAAAGGTTGTCTCAGTAAACCTAATTTAAACCTTATTTCAGATTTTCAACACTATTTACTCGAAAAAGAAAATAAAAGGTTCTATATTTCAACCTTCAAACTGCTGTGTGTGTCTTTGTGTGCTTGTTATGGTCCATATGAAAACAATTATAAAAAATTTTTTTTAAAAAAATTGTATAAAATGATGACATTTTTCCTTGTAAAATTTCAGCTTCTGTAGAAAAACTTGATGAATGTGAATAAATGTGTAAACTATGTTATTGAAATCGTTTGGATGAAGAAACGGTTAGAAAAGTTCGAATTGTTCATAATGGCAGTGTTGGGAACAAGAGATTTTAAGCAAATGCTTACTGTTCCTTAGAGACCTTTTTATCATAGTTGTCAAGTTCAAGAGATTGAACTTTAACATATTTTGTATGAGCTAGTATTCTCTGATTACTTCACTGTGATTTATATGTGTAAACCTACATACTCTAACTTTTGCACTTCACATTTATTGACCTTATTTATATTTATTTAAATATGTTGAGAAGGTTGATTGTTTCTCCAATGTCAGCCATATCACTGTTTCATATCACTGGAATATGTCATACTCTCTATCGATCTATCTATAAATATATACTACAGATAAATTGTAGCAGAATGATGATGAGTGAGCAATAAGTGAGAAAGAGACTAAAGCAGCCAGTGTAGAAGCACTCATTCAAGGAAGAATGAAAGGGTGTAGTGCCGTTACTTCAAATGCCAACTGAAACTGAATATCAGTGTTTCCATGGTTGGCAATTCATAATGAAAATGACTCCAAGACAATTGATCAAGGTGTATGGAGATGGATAGGGAACAAAAGTGCTGTCATTTTCCATTGTAGAAGCTGTGACCCCAGTTCCTATCACAAACATGGCAAAAAAAAAACAAATTGAAGTCAGTAAAATTCTCTAAAATGTATTTTTCTTCATATCACTCTGCTTTACTTTAAATCTTAAATGTGAATCATGCTGAAATTTTGAACAATGGATTTAACTCCTCTTTCCACTGGAGTGGTCCTCTTGATTACTAACTCCCTGGTCTACTCTCACTTTCCATTCATATACTCTATACAGCCAAATTAATGTAGACACGTGACCGTCACACCCATATGTACTTTTTAAATATTTAATTCCAGATTAACTCACCTTTGCTGTTATAATAACCTCCACTATTCTGGGAAGGATTTCCACTAGATTTTGGAGCGTGGCTGTGGGGATTTGTGTTCATTCATCTACAAGAGCGTTAGTGAGGCCAGGCATTGATGTCAAGCGAGAAGGGCTGGCACACAGCCGGCTTTCCAGTTCATCCCAAAGGTGTTCAGTGGGGTTAAGGTCAGGGCTCTGTGCAGGACACTCGAGTTCTTCGAGTCCAACCTTCTCAAACCATGTCTTCATGGAGCTCGCTTTTATGCACTGGAACAGGTTTGGGCCTGTTAGTTCCAGTGAAAGGAAATTGTAATGATACATCACACAAAGACATCCTACTCTATACAGTTGTGTGCTTCCAACTTTTGTGGCAATAATTTGGGGAAGAACCACATATGGGTGTGATGGTCAGGTGTCTACAAGTATCTAACATAGGTACATAAAGCACAAGATTTTGGGCAACAATGAAAATAACAATCTGCACTGACTCATTGGAGTTAGATTCTCCTTAAAGAGGACATTAGCACACAATATTCTTTATGACAGCAGGCTATGACACAGTGAACACACTTTGAGTTCTGTTTGAATAATACAATATAATTGTTAGTGGATCACCATATCTATCTCTCTGATGACTAACTGATTCAACCACTGACCTCTATTCATCACCGATAAGTCAGCTGCTGGTCAAGTAATAAGACTTGTTTACAAATACAGGTTCCTAGTTTTCTTGTGACGTCCATATACTATTAAAAGCACCAAGTACAAAGCGTTCTTTTGGGCTAATGTTTCATGGAGCTGTCCCGTTACAATGACAAAGCAAAACGGTTTCATGTTGTGCAGCACATGAGTCGAGATGGCAGCCACAAATAACCCACCTCCGTCATGTCCAAAAATTCACTTGATCCTGTTCATTTTGCTTTGTGATAGAAGCCCTGATTTCTATCTGTATCTACAAAGCACAGTTGTAGAGGCTTTGACAGAGGGCATCTCCTGTCTGTATTATAGATCAGCTGGATACACCATGCTGGCAACTGAAATTTCAACGATACCGATCTTTTGTTTCCAACATGTTAACCCAATTTGTGAGAACGTCACAGGTGATGATAAGATATCCCAATATATAAAAGTCCATCCATTACCTATAAAGGGCGAATGTGCTCAGGTGGTAGAGCGGGTTGTCCACTAATCGTAGGGTTGGCGGTTCGATTCCTGGCCCACATGCCTCCACATACTGAAGTGTCCTTGGGCAAGACACTGAACCCCAAGTTGCTCCCGGTGGCAAGTTAGCACCTTGCAAAGCAGATCTGCTACCACTGGTGTGTGAGAGTGTGTGTGAATGGGTGAATGAGACACAGTGTAAAACGCTTTGGATAAAAGCGCTATATAAGTGCACCATTTTACCATTTACCTATAAATGGTGAACTGGAAGCGGTATTTCATCTATAATGATATTTGTAACCAGAGCTCACAAATCATAACCAATTTATTACCTGTGTTTAAATACCTACACCTCTCAACGAGGTACTGCAAAATGGACTCCTGCTGGAGCTCTGAATAATTCAAGTCCTCTCTAATCAATAAGAAATGCCTTTTGCTCCTTGTGGCACCCCGCTCTCCAGCATGTTCTATTTCTGTTTGCCCTGTAACCTGACACATGGCCATATGTGTCCCCCCGTGACAAAGCAGAGATAACGTCTGTCTCACTATCACCAGTCACGATTAAACAGGGCTGCTGGAAAATGTTTCCCATTCACTAAGTCATTATAAGTGTTTTTATTTTCATGATATGCTAAGGGAATTAAAAAAATACCATACATGCCCGATATTATGACAGTCTACTATGTACAGGAATGTATTCCATTAATATAAAATAAACAAAGGAACTAATTAATTCAACAGGTTCCTATGAATAATCTGGAATACGTCCTCACAGAGCACCATGTCTAAAGGTTATTTAATTAGTATTTCTACCAAGAGACTCAAGTGAATTTCTTCCTGGCCACTCCCAGACTTAAAAAAAATAAATTTATTATGGCCCTAATTATGCATTAGGTTCTCACAGTATTCCACACCCCCCACAGTCTAACACACCTGCTATGGTGCTTAAGTGGTTTTTCCTTGCTATACCTCTCACTGTTCACTGCTGATCCTGCTACATAAGCTATTCTGTAGCTGGAGTTGGGTTTCCTGCCATTCATACCACTTTCTCCCTGTTGCAAAGAGTTCTACCTTGGTGCTATCTACAGAGTCCTCCACATCATGCTACAAAACTCCCACTCGTGCAACCAGTGCCTTAATCCTCTGCAGCTGAAATAGGGAACCAGCTATGAACTCATCGACCCGGCATTGACCATCTTAAGGAGGTCGTCTAGCTTGGACATCTCCTTCGCTGCCTGCACAGCAATACCAACACAGATTTAGACCTTCATTAAGAGTCTATTCTGATCCAAACACCACAGCCCAACCCGCTTACTAGTATCAAGCGACCACATCGGGTGATGAGAAATATATGAAGCACAGAAAGCAATCTGAGTCACTTTCAAGGCAAATTGGTGATAAACATGGATCAACTGAAATCGATCATTCAGGAGCTAAGACTGCAAAACTTGGAGGCTAATGTTCTTCAACAGAGCCCTCCTTATAGCCCAGTGACTGGTTATCTTGCATGTTCCTCATCGGAGGAGCATGATGATGATATGTCTTCAGCCATGTCCAAGAGATTCTTCTAGACCAGTGATGACCTAATAGAGCACATTCAACTCCGTTGCCTGGGGCAACTCTCTATAAACCTGGCTTGTGCACGGTGCACAGTGTACACTGGATGTAAAATCCACCTTGTATGCCAGGGTTGATTTTTTTTTAGGGCTGCCACTGAAGAAGCCATGGAGAGAACAGTGCAAGTTTTTAGGGGAGTCAGTAATACTGCCACATATCCCTGCTGAAAAATCCAGCTTAAAAAATAACTTACGATGAAGCATTTTAGTAGTACTTCCTTTCTCCCAGCACTTACCAGCTGGTAAACATGGTCTACCAATTTGACCAGTTCAGCCTGTGTTTTGGCAGCTTGTAGCTATTCAGACCAAGCTGACAGACCAAGGAAAATACTGTTGTTTAAAAATAAATTCTTTGAGAATGTTTTTTGTTACAGGGAAGGCGAGTAGTTTCTTCTCTTGTCTGAGTGGAAAATGTGAAGCATTGGGTGTATTTATTTACAGTTAAGTATTCAGACACTTCTTGTTCTTCAGTTCTTGTTATATAATATACAGTACTTCCAGTGCATATATCCACTTTAAATTTACACACCTAATCTTTTGACTTGGTACTTATAAATATGAAAAAAAAAAAGTATGTATTTACTGTATAAGTATAAACAAAGACGTTTAAAAAACAAAATGAATGGAAAAAATATTCAGACACCACAAATGACCAACATTAGTATAGCTTCATGATGTCTGCTGTAAGACGACTTAGCTATTTGCAGTATTGTAGTTCAGTTTTGACCCATTGCTCCTGGCAAATCATCTTCAATTATCCAAAGTTATGAGTGTCCCTTGGATGGACTCGCAATTTCAAAACCCTCCATAAATTTTCAATGGGCCTGAATGGGCCATGCAAGACCTTCCTGGGTTATTTGTGCTGTATGTTTTTGGGGTTGTTGTCTTGCTGAAATAGCCATCTCCTCCTCAGATTCAGTTCTTGGCTGATGAGATTCAATTGTCCTCTAACATGTCCCGAAAAATCACTCAATTCCTGTTTCCTTTGATGATGTATAATGCCCCAGTACTGTTTACACAGAAGCAGCTCCATATCATGATGCTCTCACCTGTGTACTTCACTGTGAGTTTGGTGTTCTTGGGATCATACATGCAACCCTTCTTTCTACAAACATAATAGGATGAATTATTGCCATAGAGCTCTATTTTTGTTTCATCTGACCAGAATATATTGCTCTGAAAGAGTTCTGATTTGTCTAAATGTTTTTAGACGCACATCTCTGCATTTCTTTTCTTAGCAGAGGAGTTTTGTGGAGTGTGTGGTGCAGTTAATTGTCTATTGTTCTCTGTGTAACTGTTGTTCCTGCTGCATTCAGGTCATCCTGCAACTCTTTTTGCATGACAGCTGGCTTCTCTCTTACCTTGCTTATCGTTAATATGAGAGCATGTGGTGAAATCTCGCAAGGCACACCTGTCCAGGGACGATTAGTTGTGGTTCCACTAACTTTCCACCTGTCGAGGATGTTCTGTAGCTTTTTCCAGTGGAGGCAGTGTGATGCTCTGGGTAATGTTCTGCTGGAAAACCTTGGGTCCTGGAATTCATGTGAATGTTACTTTGACACATACCACCTACTGAAACATTGTTTCAGACCAAGTTCACACCTTCATGGCAACGGTATTCCCTAATAGTTGCCTCTTTCAGCAGGATATGTCTAACCACAGTGCAAAAATTGTTCATATAATATATATATATATATATATATATATATATATATATATATATATATATATATATATATATATAACTTTATGCTTATGAATACACACTGTTATGTTCATATTTAGGCTTGCTAGAGTTGTCAGCATATTTTACATCACATAAAGTAGTATAAAGTTAGTTATGGCTTAAATATGTAACCACAGCAATTCCACACAGTGTCTGTTTTGCTAACAAACTTGGCTACCTGTTTGCTGGAGGTGTTTCTGGTTCAGTCATCATGGTCAGTGAACCTTCTTCACCAAAAGCCCAGATAAGTTCTTTCCTTTTGATGAGGGATGTGGGTATTGTAGAGCCTTTTAATAACACTCTCATGAACATAAACTAAGTAACATATTACTGTATTAAATAACAACCTAATCATTATGCCACCATTGCGTGCTCTGGACGCAGTGCTCAGTGCAGCAGTGAGCGGATTTGGACAGAGCCACCATCACTGATGTCGCTTTATTTGGAGATCCCGGAAGTGTGAGGAGCTACGCTCGCGCTACGCAGCTGGGCCACAGGGAGGCTGGGAGCTGCAGTGTGATTCGGACAGGAGCCGAATACGGGATTCGGGAGCAGCCGGTTCAAAGGAAAGCGTCGAGATTTACACACAAAAATAATTAAGGTAAAGGAATTTCCTTTAAAAGAAAATATTAATTTCTGAACTGATATTGAAGAGAGGTCTAGAGCTTGATGGGCAGAGGGGAGGCGCGAGACGCGCACGAGCGTTTCTCTTGGTATTATGGTCTGGAATAGCCTGGAAGACAACAGAACGGGGTTCAGTCATAATGTGCATTCAGGAGCGGTTTGTGCTCACATTTTGCATATATAATAATAATAATAATAATAATAATAATAATAATAATAATTATTATTATTATTATTATTATTATTATTATTATTTTAAACCTAAAGACCTGCCATTGTCGGTATGACTGTGCTATGGACTGTTAGGTGAAGAACGTGTGGTATGATTGAATACACTTCACAGTGTACCTTGTTTGTGCTGTGATGGTGGACTTCTTAATGTCCTGGTTGTACCTTATTATTTCTGTCAGATGTTTTTGAAACATTTCAATCATTTCAGAAACCTATTTTACAGAAACATGTTCACTTAAAGTAATATATGTACCAACTAAGGTGCCTTAATTTCCTGCCACCCCTGCTGCAAAAAACAACAACAACAACAACAACAATAGGAACCCCTCATAGAATTTGTAATGGTTTTAATGATTATAATGAGAATTGTATTGGTTTTTAATTGAAACTGTATTGGTCCCTGTGGGTCTCTACTGGTAATTTGTTGCCTTCTATTGGTGGCATGTTATGGCTAGTGGATACCATTAAAGACCAATAATGGTAATGGTTTTAATGGTTAGCTGATGCTTGTAATGGTATTTGTAGTGGAAACCATTAGAATTTCTGTGATAATTTGTATTGTTGTTTTTCAGCAGGGGGTTTGGAAATTGAACATATATATATATATATATATATATATATATATATATATATATATATATATATATATATGTTTAATATATATGAAAAGGTTGCTATGGCGCTTGTATCTCGGATCTTAGATGTGTATAGTATATAGTATGTATATACAGTGAGAATCCTCACACAACACCTCCTAATGCTCTATCTGTCACTGTTACCTAGATAAATGATCAGGCATGGTGTGTCATTTCATTTGTGAATTAACTACTGTGTAAAGCAAAACCTCACAAATTAATCTAAACGTACTAAATGTACAATGTCGCAGGCTGAAATATGAAGGAATGAATGAAAAGAAAATGCTAATATGACTCCAAACGGATAGAACCATGCAGTGCCTTTTATACAGTCTCTGTATGCCTCTTGAGATGTATTCATATTTGATGAATGAACAGAAGGCACATTTCCGAAGCAGGACAGCAACATCTCTGAATAGTGACTGCTGGGACGTCCAGTGTGGTACAGGAGTGGTCAAGTGGGAAAATCGAAATAAAAAAGTTTACAGTTCCATTAACTCAGACAAGAAATATTTCGTTTCCAGTTTTGTTTTGTCTTGTTTTTCGTTTCCGTTTTGTTCTTCCTATGAGGCTACTATAGCTAGCAATTAATAGAAGCGTATAGCATCCAGTTAGCATCATATCGACTACAAGCTGAAATCTTCACACACTTGTCTCACAAACCAAATTTGTATATAAACAGTTTTAGAAAATGTCAGAAAAGTTATGTATTTAAAATGTGTAATAAACTATTTCTCTGGAAACTTTGTATACTACGTTTCATGTTTACTACATTACTGAAGTATCATTGCTGAAGTACATTGCAGTTACTTTAACCAAGTTTAAGATGTGAGTCATTTCAGCCTGCAGATTGCATAAACATATCGATGGTCATAAGCTTATGAATTTTTTAAAAAAAATGTAATTCATCTATATCCTGCATAATTAACCTTTCCTTTAACTTGCAAACTATATTCCAGTGGCATGTTTAGGAACAGCAGCTTGGATCCTGATGTGTACTTGAAATTATCTAATGAAATCCGTAATAAGTTTTAAGGCTCGTGGCCTCATGTTCTTGAACTTGGAGCTGTGTGATTGCTCGGCTGAGGGTTTCTGCTACCTCTGAAATAGTTCCCGAGGCCTAGGTCAGGCATTTGGCATGTCAGAGAGAATTCTCCAGGGAATTTACAAGATGACGTGCATTTCCACACCAGGTCACTATTAATTACTGCTGACGAATCTCTGAGAGCAAGAGACAGATTGGAGAGCTGAATATTTTAGACCGGGGGTTCTCGGCCCCCTTTAACTGAAAAAAAAACAAACAATCCACTCAGTACCTATTTTTTTTTATGAACGCAATCCAACTATTTACATATTAGGCTCGTTATTTAAATGTGTGCAATAATATTGGTTACTTATTCAAGCCATAGAGCTTTTTATTCCTGAACTTTCCACTCACTGAACATGTTATATTAAAATTGTCATTAGTTTCAAGTTGACTATTTATATGCCTACTTGTTTTTGAGTTATTGTTGTTTGGATGAAATCCACAGAATTCAAGTAACCTGTCAAGTAGGCTTATAGCTGTACAACCTCAAATATAATCATTTTGATAAGGGCGGGTTGTAATTTCCACCACTGTAACAAAATTGGAAAAATCACAGACCCCTGGGGG
This sequence comes from Ictalurus furcatus, assembly GCF_023375685.1. Classification (NCBI taxonomy): domain Eukaryota; kingdom Metazoa; phylum Chordata; class Actinopteri; order Siluriformes; family Ictaluridae; genus Ictalurus; species Ictalurus furcatus. The sequence goes on from NC_071278.1 coordinate 8,862,819, forward strand.
TTCCCACTATGCCCAGTTCAGTTAGCCAAAGCCAGTTGAATTAGTTCAGTATAACTAAATGAAGTACAATAACTGAGTGTTGTTTTTTTATGTTTAACGTTTCAGCTTGGTTTGATATCGCACACACATAGCTTGGTTTTAGTTTGTATCAGACACTACCTCGTACACTGTAGGCTTATGGAAACAAACTTGATGTGTTTCATTGTATTTAAATGGACATGACTGTGCATGGAGTCAGCAGATAAGGGGGTCAGGTAGAGATTCATTTACTTCTGTCTTAGTTTCACAGGATAGATTGTAATCACACAAATGGTTTGGTAGATGAGGTCATCTCTCCATGACTTGACCCTGATTGGGTTACATGATTACATTTCTTTCCTAACTAAAGAGAGATCAGTGTAGCATGTTCTTCTTTTTGGCGTCTGGTACACAAATGCATGTGTCTCTATATCACCCTGTAAACATTTTTTTTTTAAATTTAAGTTGCTGCTAGTCTTTTTATTTTTATTATTATTATTATTATTATTATCATTATCATTATTATTATTATTATTATTATTATTATTATTTATTGTTTTAAATAAAAATAGCTTCCCATAAAGAGGGGCATGGTGGCTTAGTGGTTAGCACGTTTGCCTCACACCTCCGGGGTTGGGCGCTTGCGTGTTCTTCCCGTGCCTCAAGCGTTTCCTCTGGGTACTCCGGTTTCCTCCCCAGTCCAAAGACATGCATTGTAGGTTGATTGGTATTTCCAAATTGTCCAAAGTGTGTTAATGTTTGTGCGATTATGTCCTGTGATGGATTGGCATCCTGTCTACGGTGTTTCCCACCTTATGCCCTGAGTTCCCTGGGATAACCTCCAGACTCCCCCCTTAACCCTGTGTAGAATAAGCGGTATGGATGGATAGTTTCCCATAAAATAAAATAACATTTTAAATAAACTGTGACAGTCCATCCAACCATCCATCCATCTTCTATACCGCTTAATCCTTTTCAGGGTCACGGGGAACCTGGAGCCTATCCCAGGGAGCATCGGGCACAAGGCGGGGTACACCCTGGACAGGGTGCCAAAGGGGCCAATATTTGAATGCTTAAATGCAAATGTTGTATTGTGCTGTATCTTCCAGCTTCTTAGACAGTACTTATTGTATCTTCGTTTTAGTTTAATTGCCATTACCACACTCGTAAGTAGATAAGTCTAATGCATTCATTGTAATAGCTAGATTTGTGTAATCCTGATAAGGTATGGAGCAATGTTGAGAGATAAAACTAAATTATTCGTCCCTTACCATCTGCATCTGTTTTAAGACAGTGAGAACCGCTTCTGTTCATCCTCCAGTTTCTAATCCTTTAGAAGGGGTCACACACATCTCGCTTTTGTAGACTTCTCAATGTTGGTTTGATTCACTATGAAAAATGTACAAGTTAATTAATTAGTAAATGAATTTTAAAAACGGAAAAGAAAAAAGGATGTTAACGTATAAACAAAATACACTTTTATACTTGATTAGTGTAGTATATAATGCCAATACACATATAAATAACCATGCAGCACAAATCAAGAGAGCACATTAGGACAATCAACCTTCTTCTACAAGTGAAAACAATTTCCAGCTCTTATTAAAATATTCGTTTTAGGTTTAATTGTGTAAGTTTCTCAACTGTTAACATGAGGAGGGTTAAGGGTTAAAGATGGGCAGCTTACATTTTTTCCAGTGTATAGCGTTCAAGAGTTTTGCATGGAGCAAACAAAGGTTCACAAATTTGAATCCATGATTCATTAATGCCAGTGTTCATGGGAAGAAGTCCAAAGATGACCAAAGATCTTGCAACATGTTGGAATGTCCTTAGGAATAATTCTGGAAATTGTATTAGTGTCCAAAACTTTTGTGATGTCCAACTGCACCGTTATTCATGTTGAAGCATATTGTGATACACAGTATCTGATCGTTATAGGACATCTGTGTAGTTACAAGAGAGAAAAATATTGTCCTGGATGATTCTGGCAGTTAACACGGTTCACTAAGTGCTTAGAATAAAAGGACATTTTGTGTCCATGAAGCTCGCAAAAATGCTGTGAAACAGATCAACGTGTCATACAGGGTCACATATTGACATAGCACAGAGATAGTGTTGTTCTGCGCTCTGTTTGTATTGGCCTCCTGTTTTTTTTACGAGTAATTGAGTTGCCTGTTACATTCCTCCTGGGTGCTGAAGGTGTGGCTATGTGGAAGATAGCCAGTGAACTCTTTCCCTTCACTCTTTTCTTGTGTAATGCTTTAAAGATAGACTTAGTAATATTTTTGCACTCAACTTATGAGTGACTCCCCCCCTCCAGTATTCCCTTATAAAATCACACACATGTATTTATACACTTCTTGTTGCCATGTAGTATTATTTGCATTTGTGTGTGTGTGTGTGTGTGTGTGTGTGTGTGTGTGTGTGTGTGTGTGTACCTTTAACTGTTATGAATTGATGCTGTTACAGGTGCAGTTATCCTAGCTGGAGAGTGATACTTTATCACAGTTTGTGTGAATCGAGCTAACTTTTTCAGTTTGGACTTTTTACAGGCTTCACTCGCTATGGAAGCACTAGTTGAACGACTGGAACAGGCTGTGATTCGGCTCGAGACGTTTTCAGCCAAGCTTCAGGGTTGCTCTGGGAGCCTGTCCAACGGCGAGATAAACACATTTAATGGTACCATAATGAGCGTACATGCGTACATTCAATTACAAAATATTGTAGTTAGTGTCTGTATATAAAACTGATTCTGAGGAGAGTCACAAAACAGTGTGCTTTTACTTGCTTTTAAATATCGAGTCACTACATTATAAATATGATTGTGTCATTTAAAGCCAGTGAGCCATGGAAAACAAATAGTAAAAAGTCTGACTAGTTCACTGAAAATTAATTGTATAAACTGTGGTTGTCAGGCAACATTTGATATTCAAGAATTTGTACCTTCATGGGAAACGCTTTCTCACACAAGCAAAACCAGAGTGAGAAAACGGAAGAATACCGAAGCTGAATCTGTATTTTTAACAATGTATTTAAATGTATTTTTGCCCCTAATGGGTTTGCTGTGGCATGTTTTTTACTTTATCTGGTGTAGTAATTGTGGGGTCTCTTCAACATCAAGGTGAATCCCAGTGCATGGAGGCGTTTGACCATTTACTGAGAGGCCCCCTGTCTGAATACTTGAAGAACAGCCGGACTATTGGAGGAGATGTGTCAAAACACGTATGTACAGGATATTCCATATTTAGCCCATCTTTGCTGTTATAATAAGCTCCACTCTTCGGGGGAGGCTTTCTACTAGATTTTGGCGCGTGGATGTGGGGATTTGTGTTCATTCAGACGCTAGAGCGTTAGTGAGGTCGGGCACTGATGTTGGGTATGGAGGTCTGGGGTGCAGTCGGTGTTCCAGTTCATCCCAAAGATGTTCAGTGGGTTTGAGTGCAGGACACTCGAGTTCTTCCAGATCAAACTTGGCAAGTCACGTCTTCATGGAGCTTGTTTTGTGTACAGAGGCATTGCCATCCTGGAACAGGTTTGGGCCTCTTAGTTCCAGTTACGGGCCATGGTAGCTCAGTGGTTAAGATGTTGGGCTACTGCTTGGAAGGTCATGAGTTCATACCATGTATAAATGTATGAACATATAAATAGATGTATAAATCATACAAAACCGGACTCTGTAGTCAAATGATCTAAATCAACACCTCCAAAATTGTTCTGTGTCTTTGACCTGATGGAACATAACACTGAAAAGCTTGCCTGGGGACTCAACACCTTTCCTACACCTCTGCTCTACTTGTCATTTTTCCGCTGAGCGACTTAAGCCCAGGAAGTCTGGTCTGGAACTGAAACACTAAGCTGACAGTTTTATTGTAGTGCCTCTGTCGTTAGTATCAAACCTACAGCTTTAAATACGAATCGCGATACTTGGAATGTTCTGTTTTCAGGTATAAATGGACCTGGTACACATAATAAACAGTCCTGCTACTACATTGGAGTGAATTAAAAAGCATCCATAGCTGTCAAACCAGGAAAGTCGTTGTCTTCAGTCTTTTTTTTTACTTTTTATTGAGCTGTATTTCGGGCGCATGGTGGCTTAGTGGTTAGCACGTTCGCCTCACACCTCCAGGGTTGGCACCGTGGCCCTGTGTGTGTGGAGTTTGCGTGTTCTCCCCGTGCTGTGGGGGTTTCCTCCAACAGTCCAAAGACATGCATGGTAGGCTGATTGGCATGTCTGAAGTGTCTGTAGTGTATGAATGGGGGTGTGTGTGTGTATGTGATTGTGTCCTGTGATTGATTGGCACCCTGTCCAGGGTGTACCCTGCCTTGTGCCCCATGCTTCCTGGGATAGGCTCCAGGTTCCCCGTGACCCAGTAGGACAAGCGGTATAGAAGGTGGATGGATAGATATGTATTGCTGTTTAGGTTTCTTTTTTTTTCTTCAGTTTTTCCATTACTTGTCCTGCTATATGATTGTCTTATGAAGCTCCTTTAATATAGTTTTATAACTTGACTTTATAAGAATCAACTTATGAGAGGCTTTGCAGATGCTTTTCTGCATTAGTGTTTACATTTTTTTCATTGTATTATCCATTGCATAATGTATTCTTTGTGTGTTGCAGTGAATAGGAATGTAGCCACAGATTAACTATAATAGAAGGCAGTTGCTGAATTCCAGCAATAAACATTAAAACACCTGGAACTGTTCAGGCACTTTTGAACTTGAAATTGTAAGAGACTGTGTTTTGTCTCCTATGGCTCCTGTGCCTTTGCCACAAAGGTGACATTTGCTAATTCTACTCAGATCAGTGCTAAATCATGTTGGGTGGGAGTTTGTTTTGATCCCGTATAGTCATCTCCTTTTACGGTGAAACAGGCCTCTAGGTTCCACCACTCCATTTTCCCAAACATGCGTCTTTGGACCTCTCTCAGTGTGTGTGTGTGTGGGTGTGGGTGGGTGCCTATGTGTAGCACATAAGAAGACCTCGCATAGCTTTGAATGTATACAGAAATGTGGTTAATGTTTTATATAAATTAACATTGCATAAATCTGTAAGCTAGGCTTTACAAGTCTGTGTGAATCAACATTTGATTTACAGGTTTACGTTGGGTTTGGCACATCTCTACTAAACGCAGCCTTACAGATTATACAGTACATCACTTTGTGGTTTGTAGTTATTAATTTATGTCTGGTATCACTTTTAGGTGTTTAAATGTGAGTTTTGTGTTTTTATTCAACAGGCTGATATGGTACACAATGCCCTGCAGGAACAGAAGGCTTTCCTCAAACTGGCCACCACACACCAGGAGCCTGCACAGGTACAGTAAGCCTAAAGATAAGTGTCATTGTATGCAGGGTACGATTTGTGAAAAAAAATCAGAGGGGGGATGTTTCTGAACCGTTATTATTCATGAAAATAAATCACAAAGCAGAGTGGGCTATGGGTTATATAGACTATGTAGACTATATAGACTGTGCTATTTCTGGCAGCTGTTAAAGTAACATTTATAGAATAATTATGATCTTTAATAAAAACAAGAACTTGAGCTTAACCACTGCATTTGTGGGAATATTTGAATCTAATTAATCAAGTAGCGTGATATTTTCACTCTCATACATATACATACACTACCGGTCAAAAGTTTGTGGACACTCGACTGAAATGTTTCTCATGATCTTAAAAAGCTTTTGATCTGAAGGTGTATGATTAAATGTTTGATATCGGTGTTGTGGACAAAAATATAATCCTGGCAACGTATTCATTTCTTTCATTAGAAAACTAACATTTTATTTACAAATAAATATATTTTTTAAAAGGACGACTCGGAGTGAAATATTTTCCGAAAAGCAGCCGATAAGCATCCAGCGCTGACTTTATTGTTGTTTGCATTATCACGTTGCAGCGGTTTACTTAGCTATATTTTCAAACTATCATTATTTTAGGTATTTTATTTGGTATAAATGGGATATGGGATGAAAAATAGACCAGAGGGGGGAAAATCCCCCCCATCTACAACCGCCCACCCCCACCCCCCGGCAAATCACACCCAGTTTGTATGTATCAGTAAGTGTTTTATATAGAGTATTTTGTCACATTGAGGAGAGTCACAATTGAAAGTAGACACGTGCATGAAACTGAAAAAACTAAAATTCAAAAATGATATCCTGAAATTAAATAAAACCGAGAAACTAATACCTGAGAATCTATGTAAAATATATAGTCTTATGCCATATCCCACACAAAACCCACATGGTTTGGAGTTTAATGTAGTGAATAGCAGCTATAAGGGAGAAAGTAAGTGAGCAGTGAAAGACAAATATGTGTCTGGTTTCTAATAATAACTTTAATGTGCACTCTCACAGCAGCTATCCATCGGTTAATTGAGATGACTAAATGATTAAAACTAACACTTAAATTTACACTCAGTTGCCAGTTTATAAGGTACGCCTATCTTTTAATTCTCTGGTCATGTTTATCAGGTAGGTGAGAGGCAGATAAGCAGATATTATTTTGGTGGTGGTCGACCATTCTCAACACACACGTGTACCTAATAGAAGGGCCAGTAAATGTAGGTATAAGCTAGGTGTGTCTAAGAGTAAATGAGTGTATAAAAACTGAATAAAAATATCTGTACTCATGCATTCATTCACTCATTCGTCCTCAGTAAGGCAGTCCCTCCATGATTTCATAATTTTGCGATCGCACACTCAAGCAAATTCCGCAATATTCAGAGGAGCGTGTGATTTTTCTAAATTACCGCAGATTTAGGCTAAGAGGCGTCATGTGACATCATCACAACGCATATTCAACCAAAACCCTCTTCGATTCACGTGCGTTGAACATGAGTACAGCTAAAAGGTCTAATTTACCAACAAACATCACTATGAAAGCAAAACATTTCACCAATTCAAGTAGTTTTCCACCAAAAAAAAGCACAAAAACTCCGCAAATTTTGAAACAATCCTGTTCGAAATCCTGTATGGACTCGCTGCTAATTGACACCGAGTATTTATTTTACCTGGTCCCTTTCACTGTGACCGCAGTTATCATGCACACTTATCTGTAATGCCACTCAAACCTTACGTAATCAGTTGTGCATGTACATTACACCCATTCTTCAAGCCCATACAAATAGTGATCTGGATATTAGAGGTTACGATGCCTGTGAGTGAGGTTTAGCCCTGGTTTATCCTGCTATATAGAACTCTTCCTCTTCTTCTCCATATGGTTTGGAGCTTATGTGGTCATCCATGCGACACTGGTCTCTCTATGCACATAGGGATTACTTTCTCTGTTCAAAAGAACGCCAATGCAACACATTCCCAATGCTTCAGACGGCAGCCCCTAGGGGAAGTCTGGCGACCAGTCTGATGTCATTCTGTCGGACTTCGGTTTGTGTTGTCCGTGGGCCCAACAGGAGTTGATTAGCTCAGAGCATGCAGGCCATTGGACAAAAAGGAGGCGCAGGAATTAAGTCATCTAATAAACAAATGGTCTGTTTAGATGTGATGTAGCATCATGGCTCATGGCAGCAAGAAAATATTGTTCAGAGAGATGGGTTATGGTGAGTATCATGTTGGTTCTTTTTAAAAGACTTCCATGTGAAAGCTTGTTTGACGAGCTTCATGAGAACTTTTGTCCCAAGTGCTCATTCTGAAACTCTGCATGCCATATAAATATTGAGACAAAGTTACACACACAGTAGGTGACTTAAAGCTAAATACAAAGATATTCAAAAGAATAAATCTTAGTCAACGTTCTCTGTATGACAGAAACATAGTCAAATGTACCCATGAGAGTAACATTTTATATTAAGAGTTACTTACAACTATATATATATATATATAATATGAGTGTGTGTATATATAGACTCCCAGACACACACTGGCTTTCACGTTTGGCTTGAATGTGTTCTGAAGTGTTGTGACAGCCATTGCTAAATTTGAATGTTATGGGCAAGCAAGGGTTTATTGTGGCACAGCGGGTATCATTGCTGCCTCACAGCTCCAAGGAGTTTTGCATGTTCTCTCCCCGTGGCCATGTTTCCTCCAAAAACATGCTGGTAAGTGGATTTGTCACCACTAAATTGTTCCTAGGTGTGAATTAGTGTGTAAATACAGTACCCTGTAATCTCGGAATAGACTCTGGATCCACCGCGACCCTGACCTGGATAAGGCGGTTACTGAAGAGGAAAGCATGCATGGTTGGTTCATAACATCCCCTCTAGGGCTTTAACTTAACACTGAAAAACCCTTTGCAGGTATTTTAACACTTTGGCAGGTAAACCTACATCTTAACAAAAATGTGTCTTTTAGGGACTACACTAATATACTATCTACTATATGTACTGCTTGAAGAAGGTCCCCTTGTGCCTGAAAAGATGAGGTCAAAAAACGAGGAGTAGATAGAACAGTAGATAGAAATCAAAATGACATAGAAGATTGTGGAATGAGCAGAAAAGATGGCAACCGGCTCAGGTACAGTGTTCTAATAAGCAAATGTTTCATCAAAGCTATTTGTGTTCGATTTGAATGGAGCTTACTTGTGGTTAAATAGCATCCAGTTAATTTAGCAGGATTCAAAGGTGCAGTCATAGACTCACACGCAGTGTCCTTTCAGTAATAATGCATTTGGGGTAGTGATGTTTTGGCTAGTGGCAGGCTATTAAATTTGGAATGCAAATAGCCAGTAACTGGGGAGCTACAGAGATCATATTAAACCCTGATTCCCACAAAACCTGAATTTGAAGACTCTGGAGTGAACTGTGATCCCTAGAATACACAAAGCAGTGTATGCGTACACACACACACACACACACACACACACACACACACACACACACACACACACGATATATTTCTGTCCTCCTATATTTTTTTTACGTCCCTGGTGCATAAATTCAAATAGTATCTCTTCACCCACATGCAGTCTCGTGTTCACATCATGGTAACACTGTCAGTCTGCTGGAAAGCACTAAGCCTTTCTCTCTCTCTCTCTCTCGCTCTCTCTCTCTCTCTCTCTCTCTCGCTCTCTCGCTCTCTGTGTTTGTGTGTTGGGCTGCGGTTGCATTCTGTGGCTTTTTATGGTCATGTTCTATATTTGAGCCGCTGTTAGTCTGTGGCCTTGGTCAAGTGACGGGCCTGTCAGTGGATGCTGAAGAGTGTTTGTATGGGCTACATTTTAGCGAGCACAGCTGTTACTCTTTCTAATTCCCTCACAGACTTCCAAACTGATATGATCTCAGGCCCCCAGTCAAGGAGTTCAGTTTTAAGTTAACATCAAGGTCATTTCTGCTGTTTAAGATGCACCTTGTAATGTGTAAAAGTGAATCATAAATCTTAACAAAAAAAAACCAATTGTCATTCTCGATGTTGTCATTCAAAAAAAAACAACTCTGTTTCCACATTTCAGACTTGTGGATATTTTTCTGACCCGGAAATAAACTCGGAGCAGTCTTTATGAGGAATACGTAGGGAGTAGAAACGAATGAGGAAGAGGAAGGCTTGTCATTGCATTTGTGTTTCACGTTGTTTGGGGTTTTTTTTTTCTTCACTATCTGCAGTGGAGATTTAATCAGAAAATAAGGAATAAAACATGATGAAGCATGCTGTGATAGGAAATTAATCAACAACCACTTGGAAGTTTTTATTAAAGAGTGATACTGTTGATATTGTTAATAGCTGCATTTAATATTTTGGAATCTCCACAAAACACGTTAGTTCCTATTACTGTTATCACTTACATTATAGCAGCTATAAACAGTCCTTCGCTCACCAGGCTCTCTTTTTTTTCCCTCTCTTCTGAAGTTAATAATAAAGAAATAATAGCCTGTCATGTTCCTAAGAAAGATTTTCCTATGTTAGAAAGATGCAGCTTTAACTCTGACTGTTACAAAGGTGCTGACACTGGAGACTCCGTCCAAAAATGCTAAATCTCCACACAGAAAAGGTCACCATAGCAACAATTAAACACATTTTTAAAACATGCGTTGTGTACATTGTTACTATAGACACAATGATGTATTAGAAAGAGTGTTACTATAATCTATTCAGACAGAAATATTGTCCAAGCCATATTCTTATTGCAAAATAATCAACAGCTTCTGACCAATCAGAATCGAGCGTTGCTGTGGTATGTGGGGAAGCAAAAGTTCCTGTTTAATTTATTCCTCAGGGACTAAACCAGTCATAGTGTAGAGATAGGGAAACTGCTTCAGTCCCTTTCCCTTCTACTGAAACTGGTCGGAGGGAAAGTCCACACTGATGCAGCAACAGGAACAGACTATTGACTCGGGCTATGGATTATTGTTTACTCCTTACTAGAGTTTTTCTTTATGTTTGGTCTCTTGAAGTTACAATGCTTATACTCTGAGAAGCTCTTGGTATTGGAAATTATTTTAATTGTTTATTTTTAACCGTTAATTACGTACTAAAGATCGGAATTTAATAACAGCCTTAATGTCCATGTGGAGCATGAAAGGACTGTCTTTATCTGCAGAAATGAAAGTCATGTGCATGCCGTTAGAGGAAAAGCCCTGCTGCATGCTTTTATTCATCCTCAGCATACGCCTCCACAAAAACAACATATAGTTTAGTATAGTATAGTATAGTATTTGTTCTTGGGATCACCAGTGTCACATTTATTCATGCTTATTCATATCGGAATATATTAATTCACACATCCGCATAAATCACACACACAAAAAACTGTAAAAATCCTGATTTTGTCATCTGAAGAATTGAAATCTGACACTCAGCCCAGCCAATGGAACTAAAAATGAGTGCAATATTATTAGTTAAAATAGGATCAGGTCATTTCCCCGCAAAAAGACAGCATTATGAAATCAACTAAATATGTAACGATGGTAGATCTAGCAACAGCACAAACACAAGCCACAACACACAGTATAGCACGGATATTATAAAAGAAACAGTGTGTTCCTGTTCTCTCTGTTATGCTGAGGTAGACTCTAAACACTGAGGCCGTGCAAAAGGCCTTACAAGGCCAGTGGGATCTCCCTATGCACAGTTGGAATGCTGGCTACGAGGGAACTGCCGCTGTCTGGACGATACACTGGAAAAGTGCGCTCTCTCTATGAAGCTCATTCAGGATCGTTCTGTGTTTGCTTTGGCAATGGAGGCGTAATGCTCCATAATGTTGTTTAACAGTGTACTAAATTCGGGCCTGTTATGGTGAATTGTTTTCTTTTCTACATTTCTTCACATGCAGGTTTTAGGAGCTGGTTATGTGTGTGTGTGTGTTCTCTAATCAGACAGAGCTGGCAGACCTCCTCAGGCCCATCTCCGAGCAAATCGAGCAGATCCAGACCTTCAGAGAGAAGAACCGTGGCAGTCGTCTGTTTAACCACCTGTCTGCTGTCAGCGAGAGCATTCCTGCCCTGGGATGGGTGGCAGTGGTGAGTCAATTTGTTCCTTAGATTATATCTAAAAGCCTTAATGCTGTAATAGTAATGTTTAGTGAACATCTCAGTTATTCAGTTAAACAAAATCCCTGTAACTTCTATACACAACTATGTTAGAATAAAGTTGGATTTAGAGGTGGAAGTTCAGCCAATCAAGCAGAATATTAGACTGTGTTGCATCAGAGCGAACCTAATCATCCTGACCCTGGACAACCCTGGAAATTGTTGCACCCCTAATTCACCCCTGGCTTTCACTAAAGCAGTGGTTCTTAACCTGGGGGTCGGTAAAGCAGTAGGTGGGGGGTCGTGGGAAAACTTTTCTTTTAAACGATTGTACATGGGTTGACAGAGCAGGTTTTCGGATATCCGTGCACGCCCAATATCGAGAACTTGAATCGAACCGAATACCAAGACATGGCATAGAAGGAAAAAAAAAAACCCATTCACATCGACCTATCTCTGTGAGGCTGGTTTTTCAGTGCTAGTGAACCTGAAGAACAAGTACAGAGCCAGACTCATGGTTGAAGATAGTTTGCGTCCGTTCCTCAGCCACGACTGGACCACCTCGCATCCTCTATCCAAGCCTAACCATGCTACTGAGTGAGGAGCATGAAGAAAAGGGGTTGGGGGTGTGTGCAACAAGCTACTAGCGTGGAGGTGTGTGGGGGTGTGTTTCACAAAACAGTGTCATTCTTAAAAGTGGGTCGCGCTTGTAAAACGGGGTCGTGCTCTCACTCTGAAGCATTAAGCCAGCCACCACATCACCACACTGCTTGTGCAACGTCATAGGACAGCTGAATGCACTAGGAGGAAAGCACTAGCTTCCCTCTTGCATATACATGAGCTCACAGATAGCGTGATTTGGCTATTTTTACTCTGATTGACAGGGTAGACACCACTGCCATCCTTTCCACCCACTGAGCAGACTTAGCAAGATTGTTCTATAACAAATATAAGTTTATTAAGCCTATTTCTAGACATTTTACTAAGTTCTGGATTAGATTTGGTCTTATTTTATTGGTAGAAATTTTTCTTCTTTCTAGAAATAAATCAACGTTATCTGACAATTTCAAGCTTAAAACTAGAAATATCAAGCAGTAAGCTTAATAACCTTATGTTTGTTTTAGAGGTGGCACAATACCACGTTTTCTTTTCCAATACTGATACTGAACTCTTGAGTATCACTCCATACCCATACCCATCCAATATTGTTTTCTTTAAAAACAACCAAGCGTAATTTTTTATTTTTTTTAACTGAAGCACTTCACACTTAAACTTTTTATCCAAAAAATCACTTACACTGTAATTATAAGTCTTTTTAATATAATATAAACATAATAAAATCAATCTTAACAAAAGAAAAATGAAGGAAGTCTCTTTATATTTAAACATTTCTAGTTCCAAAAATAAATTTCTTTTTCAAATGCATTTACAGTCTGTGCCATTTGTTACAGATCCTGATCTCCTATATGTTTTCTCTGCTATCTGATCCACTGTTTTTGGGTATCGGACCAGTGCCATCTCTAGTTTGTTTAATAATAATAATCGAATTATACACATTTATCTATATTAGATATATTTTAACCTATTAGATATCATTTTATATATGATGCATGTCATTTGTTGCTATGCAGGATCATTTATGCTCCGTTGGCCACCTGGAACAATGGGTGGTTGTGGCATTGTGGACATTTATTTTGGTGTAATAGTCAATTTTTGTTTTACTAGTACACATAACACAAAATACTGCATAGAACTATCATTTTTTAAAGCCATAGCTTCAGCAGTGTATTATATGGCTAAAACTGCTCTCCGGGCCGGAGGGCTTGTCTGTGTTTACACTCCATCTCAGTCTGTTCAGAAAAAAAAAGTTATGGTGAAAACTGGTAAGCACCCATGAGGGAAGACAACATTACCTCACAAGCAGATAAATAACTAAGTAGCATTATGCTGAAGTTGCTTGAAAGGAGGCCCAAATACTCGATATAGCCCACATCTAAATAACGAAGTTATTTATTAATAAATAAACATCCTGCCTCATTGCTTGAAAGTGATGTCATGACAGTCCTTGCTAATGCTACCTGTAATTGAACTCTGGGGGCGGGGCTTTGTGTCCATGGATGAGAATGTGGGCGGGCTCAAAGAGTACTTTTCCACTGTTGCTGACATTCACCTCCATAATCGCTAGAGACCGGACCTTGAGTATTGCATCTTTAAACTTGAGGCCTGAATTCTTGAAGCCTTCATTTGTCACATATACATTATAGTACAGTGAAATCCTTTTCCTCACATATCCGAGCTTATTAGGAAGCTAGAGTCTTACTGATTTAGATAAGATGAACAAGCTGGCTGGTGATACAAATTCAGCCATGCACCGTGTCATACCTTACCATGGGGTCAAACACCAGTGGTGAAGGAATCTGAGACGATGGTCAATAGATGATTGTTTGAAGCATTAAAAGCAGACTGCAAATATTAAATGTCACTTAACAATACGCTCTCGGTTTTACAGTATATTCATTAAGCTATGCTCAGGGAATATGGGAATATATGTTCAACGTCTGTGCCGAACATGCCAAGGGCAACTTGGAGCGGTGTAGCGTTTGACTTCAAAGATTTTGGGGACGATTATTGAAGCTTTTTTGCTGGAATGATAATAATGGCTGTTCAGCTGCAGCTTTAGAACTAGTCATGGTCTAGTCATCTAATCATTGCTCATAATAAGTTTTCTTCCCTTATAAGGCCTACATTTCTACATTACAAAAGAAGGGATTATTTCCACATCCACTTCCATGGTCAGTGTTCATGCTATCAGTGACAAGGCTACTGATCAATATTTAGAGTAGATTGAAATATTTGTTCGTGGCTTCTCTTCTGAGTATTTTATTTCACCTAATCCTTGTCTCTGACTCACTGTGCCGTGTGGTGATCTGGACTCTGTCAAGTCCATCGGCTGCTATACTCCTTTCCCAAAAGATGTGTATATTACCTAATCAAAACTTCTTATGTCCTCATTATATAGTTTACACTAGTCTGCAGCTGTGCCAGCGATGTAAACCTTTTGCCTCATTGTAAATGCTCTTCTGTGTCTGAGCTGGGAAAGACATTACTGATATTTCTTTTTAGTGTTCAGTATGTACAGTACTGGTTCTTTTAACAGCTTTGAACTGTACATAACAATAGAGTCGTTACCTTACTGTCTTTATCTGTTAGAATCAGAAACCAGGGCCTTATGTGAAGGAGATGAACGATGCTGCAATGTTCTACACCAACAGAGTCCTGAAAGACTACAAAGACACGTAAGTCTTGCACTGGCTTATAAAACCTACGCTTAGACAGTGTAATCCAGTAACTAATGACATTATTTACTAATATTGGCTCAGATATTTATGAGTCGCAATAAATCTGTACTTTATGTCTAACAAGATAGAAAATGAGTAATAGTAACTATTATAGTTAATCAAAACTAAAGGTACAAGAAAAGAAAACAGTTTTGTAAAATGAAATGAAAACATGTGCTAATATGAAATGAGAAACTAGATGTGTACAACGCTAGGAATGTTAGCAAAGTTAGCAAAAATAGCAGAAGTGGTTTTTGTACAACCCCAATTCCAGAAAAATTGGGATGCTGTGTAAAATGTAAATAAAAACAGAATGCATCTCACAAACCCATATGTTATTCAAAATAGAACCTAGAAAACATATCAAATGTTTAATCTGAGGAAATGTACCGTTTTTAAGGAAAAAATCAGGTCATTTTAAATTTGATGGCCGCAACACGTCTCAAAAAGTTGGGACAGGGGCAACAAAAGGCTGCAAAAGTTCCTCAGTTTAAACATTTGCTATGTTTTCTATGTTCTGTTGTGAATAACATACGGGTTTATGAGATTTGTAAATCATTGTGTTCTGTTTTTAAAAAACAGAAATGAAAAATGTTGACTGGCAGAAATAGAGACACTATTCTGAATCCCCTTTCAAATATAACTCTCTGGCTTCTAATAACATAGTGTGCAATGCTCTCAATACAGGTTCTGGTTAAAAGAATACAGGTTCAGGTTCTGTTTTTTTGCTAACAATGATCTATTTCTATTGTAGATAAGATACCAGTATCAGAGCTTTGAGTCCTGGCCATTAACTGATACTGATCTGATCCTGACATCACACTGACCAAGCCTACTTCCTTCAATCTTCTGAGAGCTACATCTGTTATGTCCCTAATTTCTCTTCTGGCCAGTGTCAGCTCTAATCACAAGATTATTTTACTCAAGTACATGGCTTATGTGCATAATTGCATATTCACATTTCCATTGATGGAACACAACGGAAAATTTAATATACTACAGTATACTCCAAACCCACTGTGTTACATATCTCACATTAAACTACACATCTGCCCTCTTCCGCATATATGAGCTCACAGAAGCCCACGATTGGCTAGTGTCACTCTGATTGAAAAGGAGAGAGTAACGCCATCCCTCCCACCCAGAGAGATAATTTTGCACTATAGATTCCCAGTCATGGATGGCTGTAGCATCGTCGGGATTCAATCTCACGATACCGTGAACGCTTTTCTGTCATGCCACTCAGGAGCCCTAGTGCTTAATATTTAAACTGAACTGTTAAACATGAGTTGTTCATGATTTTCCTGCATGTCACACAACTTGTAGTGTGCACTCATGGATTCCTCATTTAAATATTAGACACCAATACAGCTCCATAAATTTCAGTCTGAGCTAAACTACAGTCAGGTCCATAAGTATTTGGACAGCGACACAATTTTCTTGTGTGTCTCTGTGCACCACCACAGTGGATTTAAAATGAAGCAATGATTGAAGTGTAGCCTTTCAGCTTTAATTCAAGGGGGTTAACCAAAACGTCGCATTAACCGTTTAAGAATTACAGCCATTTTTTTTTACAGAGTCCCTTCATTTTCAAAGGCTCAAAAGTATTTGGATAAACTAACAATCATAAAATATATGAGGATTATTTTTAATACTTGGATGCAAATCGTTCGCGGTCAGTGACTGCCTAAAATCTTGAACTCATGGACATCACTAAATGCTGAGTTTCCTGCCTTGAGATGCTTTGCCAGGCCTTCACTGCAGCTGCTTTCAGTCCATTGTCGTCAGTCAAATTCATTGTGGTGGTGTACAGACGCAAAATGACACACAAATTGTGTCGCTGTCCAAATACTTATGGACATGAGTGTAAATGAAAAAGACCCAAAAATATCTCAAATAAAAACTAAGAAAACCAAGAAACTTGAGGCTAAGAAATAATATAAAAATCAAAATCATAATTTAAAAAAAAATCAAAAATGTAATAAAACCGGTGTCGGACCATCAATGCGGGAAAAATACAAACAATAATGAAACCAAGTAGCGTACTAAAAGCCTTAAATCCTGAATCGACTTTGTAAGAGTAATCTGCGTATTTCTTGGTCCGGCTGTAGTGACCCTTGCCATGTGGAGTGGGTTCGATCCTACCTGAGTATCTGGACTGAAATGCAGGCCTTTATTAAACAGTACTACACCACTGGACTCGTCTGGAGCAAGACTGTGAGTAG
The DNA here is from genome assembly GCF_023375685.1 of Ictalurus furcatus. NCBI lineage: Eukaryota > Metazoa > Chordata > Actinopteri > Siluriformes > Ictaluridae > Ictalurus > Ictalurus furcatus. The sequence continues at coordinate 8,879,823 of NC_071278.1, forward strand.
GGATTTCACTTTCAAACTTGAAAAAAAAATCTATCAGATGATTAGTGTGTTCATCTTGCTGTTATCTTGTAGCAGGGTGTTTCAAGTGAGGATTAGTTCAAACTTGAAATACAGGAAGGGACATTTTTTCCATTTTTAGTCATGAAGCGACTGCTTCAGTGAGCATAGAGCTGATCTGGGCCGTGATAACCATCCGGTTGTAGGGATATCTCCCAAAAAAAGATGCCCACATCTGGTAATGCTTGTCTCCAGGGGTTTTCATTTCACCTCCCATTCTCGTTCTATCTCCCAGTTACATTGGATCCGGTTTTATTAGCTACTCTGTTCATTCAGAGTTTGCCCTAAAAAGGCTGCAGGAAACTTTTAAGCAGATTATGGCTCGGTTTAGGCTTACACGTGTGTTTATTTGAAATGCTGTCTTCAATGATCAGAAAACACAGAGCAAATAAATCTCCAGACAACTTACAGCTTATAACTGATATCGCCTGGACATATCATTCCAGAAAACGTATATCTACAATAAAGAGATACTGTTGTATTTGATTTAATAACCGTGTGTGTGTGTGTGTGTGTGTGAGGGATTGAGGGGTTTAAAAAAATAATAATAAATCCCAAACACTGACAGTGTGCAGCTGCTTTCCTGCTACACATTAAGTGCAATTCACATTTATTTCTGTTTTCACTTTCCTCTTTTCAGTTGGGTGGTTGAGTATGCATGTGATTGTTGAAAACACGTGAAACGTGCTTAGCTGAGCAAACGCTGCACAAAATAGGCTAGAAGACTCAAGTAATATTCTGATTGGATAAAAGCGCTACATGACTGCGCCATTTACCATTTACCAAACACTGTGTCTCATTCACCCATTCACACACACACTCACACACCAATGGTAGCAGAGCTGCCATGATTGCCTAAAGGTTTAGAAATTGGCATCTGACAGCTAAGTATAATGAGTCTTGTAATTGGCTAGCATTGTTGGATCTGCTGTTGAAGTGACATCACGTTGCTTTTGCCATATTTGGCGAACAGGCTACTGACGCAACCTGATCACAATTGGCCAGTGGAGACGCATTCAAGGCACATGAATATACCGTGTATGAACAACTATCCGTCTTAGCTGACCATGTGTGATCGGATCACCCGAGACGAAGGTTAAAGTGCACCTATTATGGTTCTTCAAGTATTATCTTCCATGTAGTGTGTTATAGAGCTGTTTGTGAATGTAAAAAGTCTGCAAAGTTTCAAAAATCAAAGCGCATAACCAACGGAGTTATCGACTCTCAAAAGAAGGAATCGATTCTGAACAGCTGAATCAAGTCGTTAGTGATTCCAGACTTTACTTCCTGTACTGACCTACGTAGGTTTGTAACAAAAAGCCCCGCCTCTGATCTTCATCGGCTGCTTGCTGACAGACGGAGCTGAAACTCGTTATGGTAGTGAGCGTTTCCTTTTCGACACACGCTGCCAGCGGTAGACCAGTCAGAACAGACTGGGACATCTGACCAATCAGAGCAGAGTATGCTCTCTGAAAGGAGGAGTTTGGAACGAATCATTGAACGGGTCGTTTGTGACACTGGTGGAAAAAGGTAATGCTGCAGTTTAAATTATGAGCACATTAAAGTGTTTTTTGATCTTGGATGCATGTAAATCTATTGTATGAGACCTTTAAAACAAAATTAGGCACGTTTCAAAACCATAATAAGTGCGCTTTAATACCGAGTCTGAACAGGGTCTTTGAATGTTTGTCTCTGGTTGTCATCTGTGATGAGATATGAAGGAGGTGTGCATGTGTTTTGGGGGGTTAATAAGTTTATCTGTGTGTGTGTGTGTGTGTGTGTGTGTGTGGTTGGAAACCTGAGAACGCGCAGTAGCTGTGTGTGTGTCAGCTGTCCCTCTTGCTGTGAAGGGTTAGAGTGTGATGGAGTGTGTGCTGCGGACAGGTGGCTCTCAGGGTCTCTTTGAAAGGGTTTTTACCAAAGAAATATCTCCAACAAAAGCCCAGTGTGTGTTTAGATCACCACCTGTTCACATACATACGCCTTGGGTAATTTAAACTCTCTTCTCATATTATTATCAACACTTTCATGTAATCAATTACTGTATGTTTGCAGGCTACAGTGCATTCACATAAACTCTTTAATCCTTCACCTGTACTGTAACGTTGATACTGTTAAGTTTTGACCTTTTGGCGTCATAGGTTAAGGTTCAGCCGCTGAACCCATGCTGAACCTGCACATCAGCACAACTACGTGGAGTGACAGCAGCGTGTGAGGTTGTTTATGTTGGAAAAGAAAAGACGTGTGTGTAGCAGTTGTTGTGGTGTATGCGTTGAAGAGAGGATTGTGTGCAACTGTCAATGGCAGCTGTGCTGACACAGAAAAAAGGCTTAAGTGTGCCTCATTGAACACGGTAAGCAACTGCCTCACGTTCATCTGCTGTCTGTACATTAAAGGCAAAATTCATAATGTTCCAGATGAATATTTTTAGGGTCCTTGTCTTCAAGGTTGTCATTTATCATATACTGAAAACAAGGGAATATGTGGTCGGTCAGGTTTAAGAGAAAATATTTATGTATAGTTACATATTTAGTTTCTCATCGAATTGGGATTTTTTTACGTATACTAAACTTAATTTAAACAAGTATCTAATGTACTAGAATTATGTCAAGTGAGTATGATCAATTCACGTATTATTGTTAGCATGTTTGCCACACACCTCATGGGTTGGAGGTTCGGTTCTCGCCTCTGCCCTGTGTACGCGGAGTTTGCATGTTCTCAGTGTTTCGGGCCGTTTCCTCCGGGTACTCCGGTTTCCTTCCCCCAGTCCAAAGTCATGTGTTGTAGGCTTTTTGCCATTTCCAAATTGTCTGTAGAGTGTGTGTGTGTGTGTGTGCACGATTGTGCCCTGCGTTTGGTTGCCCCCCCCATCCAGGGTGTCTCCCGCCTTGTGCCCCTGGGATAGGCTCCAGGCTCCTTGCAACCCTGTGTAGGATAAGCGGTATGGAAAATGGATGGATGGAATCTAGTGTTGGCACTGACAGGAAGAAGTTACTATAGTATAAATTTAAGGGGATTAAAGTGTTCAAGTGTGGCATAATAGCACAGCAGGTAACGCTGCTGTCTCACACAACCAGTGGCCTGGGTTTGATCCTGAGCTTGGGTGAGTGTGTGGAGTTAGATTTAGATTTTATTCCAGGGCTTTGAATACACATGAGCAGATTGTATGAAAACACATTGTGTTAATGCAACTCAGTTTATTTACATTGAACCAATGTACACATTTGAATTATGTTAATTTCAGTGGAATTTTTTTTCAGTATATCTTTTTCTACACCGAGTTTTTAAAAAACTTTCTATGTTTATTTTTCAAAGAGCCTTAACTATATTAGATTAATGAAGAAAACAAGGGACTGTGTAAAGGTTTAAAACCTTGAGTCTATTTTACTTATATTACAAAACATTAAGGCTTAAGCATAAATGAGTGTCTTTAAATGTTCCAGACTTTCTAGATCTTGTGTGTGTGTGTCTATATTTATATATATATATATATATATATATATATATATATATATATATATATATATATATACACATACATATTGTGGTAGATCTTGGGGGGAAATGTGACTTTTGAATCCCTGGCCATTTTAAAGTTGCTTAGTCTGAACAGAACAAATAGGACCATTGTTTCTGCTACTGATTTATTTAATACATTAAAAAACAAAATGAAGATTTACTATCCAACAAATTATAACTGGGTAGAGGGTGGCATGTTGGTGCAGTGGATAGCATTGTTGCCTTGCAGCTCCAGGGTTCTGGGTTAAATCCCAAACTTGAGTTACTGTCTGTGTGGAGTTTCACATTCCCCCCATGTCCCTGTGGGTTTCCTCCTGGTTCTCCAGTTTCTTCCATATGTGCCAATAGGTGCTCACTCTAAATTGCTCCTACCTGTGAATAAGTATTTGAATATGTGTGTGCATGGTGCCATATGATGGGCTGGTATCCTGTGATAGGCTCTGGATCCACCACCATCCTGTTCAGGATAAAGTGGTTACTGAAGACGAATGTTTGTGTATCCATGTTTGGAAAGTTGTCTTTTGTCCCCAAACATCTCAAAAACGCAAAACGCAGCAAAAACAGCTTCAAAAACGACACGATGGCCCCAGTAGAATAAAACCTTGACAAAAAGAAATATACATAAATACAAAGGATAAGCCAAAATGTTCATATTAATTAAACCTTGTATTACTAAATTTTTAATTAAAAAAATAAAAAGCAAAACTTTTTTTAAATACAGTGTTTCATGCCAAAATATTACACAAAACTTTTATAGTATAGTACAGTTATAATACAAATAGAAATAAAAGGAACCCAAAATACATTTTCTTGACAACATATTTATTATTAGACCATTATTTCAGCTATTATGATACATTATTATGAGACATAATATTTTTTGATAATTTTTTTTTTGTCATTTAGACATTGTGACCCATACAGATAGATAGATAGATAGATAGATAGGTAGATAGATAGATCACTGTATTAATCTAGAAAGAATACGAGATTGGCTGCAAATTGAACTACTAATACTTATAAATACATTTGAAAGTAACATCTGTAAGTATAGCAATGATATTACTCATGAATAGTATTCATAGTACTCATGATAATATTACTCATGAATTATTATGGCAGGTGTGTGAGTTTCACATTTAGGTCAGAGGTACAATCCAAAGTGTTGCCTTGTACGCCACCTACAGGACTGTCAACATGTAGCAGGTACACCTTTTGTGCCAGGGCGATTTCTAAAGCGTACTCCCTTTTATCACGTGTTTCACTGTTTTTACAGCCACAAACCCAACATGTTTAGAATGCTTTACTGAGCCTGTAGGAATCATATTGATTAGTGTACAAGTTACAGCTAGAGAATAAAGAAAAATCCAGAAAACACCGAGTTCTGAAGATATTCACTAACCCTAGTTCTCAGTAGCTAACTGCTGCAGTGTTTTTACAGGGTCCTGTAGCTCCTTCATCCCTGTTCACAGCTGAACCTGCTACTCCCTGCCCTCCTCCTCCTCCTCCTCCACCTCCGTTCACAGACGAAGATCCAAAGCTTGACAACGGTGCGGCTCAGCGTTCAGCTCTGTTCACCCAGCTCAACCAGGGAGAGGCCATTACTAAAGGTGTGCAGGAGAAGACCTTTTTTCATGTGTTAAGTTGGAGTATATGTACAAATCTATCAGCAACGGAATGCTTTCATTTCAAATAGTGTGTACATGTTGTTTAATAATGTACACTGCCATTCATCCTACGTTATCCCTCAAACAATTTGTTTGGTATAATGTGCAAAATAATTAAGACATGTGTAAATGAGTTAAACTTCAAGAGCAAAAACAACTGACTGGGTTTGTAATACAACTTACAGTCCTCTCTGAAACTATTAGAACGGCGAGGCCAATTCATTTGTTTGTGCTATACACCAAAGGCATTTGGGTTTGAGATCAAAAGATGGATATGAGATGAGAGTTTAGGATTTCAGCTTTTAGTTCCTGGGATTTACATCTAAATGTATATTTGGGCTGTTGTTTTGGGGTTCTTCTTCACAGCTCTCACAATGTTTCTGTCATCAGCTGTTGTTGTTTTTCTTGGCCGACCCATTCAATACCTGTTGTAGAGTACACCAGTGGTTTAAAAATTTAAAATTGTTGTATTGGCTATGCCCAATGTTTGTGCAGTGCCTCTGGTAGATCTTCAAAATGGCTTGCTTTTCTCCCATAGACAGCTCTCTGATCTTCATGTTGGCTTGTCCTTTTTAACTTCAAATGCAGTCTTCACAGGTGAATCTGAAAGCTAAAACCAAGAGTAGATATTACGAGCTGTTTATTGTTTAAACAATCTGTGTAACAGGGTAACAAGAAACACCTGTCAGTCACATGTTCCAATATTTGTGCTCGCCTACAAATTGGGTGGTCTGATACAAAATGTGCTACGTTGTACATAATTTAGCACATCTGCATACCAGGAAATAAAAACTGAAACAAATCAGTTGGCCTTGCTGTTCATTATACATTTATGTATCTGATATTCATATTGTCTTATCAGCAAAGAAGATGCTATACCAGGGAAGCTTTGGGAAAAAAAAAAAAAACTTGCTCTTTTACTGGCAGCTCACACTTACGGCACAGTAACAGGCCAGGCAGTTAGAAACCGCAAGCACAAAAGAACATGCCGAAAAAACACAAATAAGCACCTAACTGCATTCCTACACTAGCATAATACACTAAATCTAACAGAACGACATTTACATCAAACGAGGATGGCACAGAGAATCACGGTTACATGAATTGGCGCTCACTACAGCAGCACAGTGATGCTGCAATATAATGTAATGAAATGTTTCTACATTTAAAAAAATACCATAAAGAGCAGTAAACAGTAATAAATGGAACAAAGGCAATATTTGGTGTGATCACCGTTTGCTTTATAAAAAAAAAATAGTCATCTCAGGTAGAATTAGTGAAGTTTTATAAGGAAATGAGCTGTAAGTGTTATTGAGCATCTTGCAGAACCAGACACGGTTCTTCTGGAGACTTTGACTGTCGCACTCGCTTCTTATTTCTGCAGAAAAAACCCAGCAGCCTTCATTGTGTGTTTAATCTGAAAAGTGTCTCTTACCACGTAATCTGCTGCTTTCTTTACTGACGTACAAACATTTTTCTATAACATTTGCTTTTGTGCTAGAAAACTAATGTTTGGGAATCTAAAATGTTTTTGTACTGACTCCATAATGTAGAAGTCATAAAATAAAAATCTATAACAAAGTTTGTACGAAAAAAAATAGGGTGGCTAAAACTTTTGCACAGTACTGTGTGTATACTGTATGTATATCATGCAGTAATATTTTGTATTCTAAGTAAGGAATAAAACATTATGGCGCATTCTGTTATAGCAAGCATTACCATTACCACCCAAAAGTTGATGATTTTCCTATAACAGCACACTGCAACATGTGGCAGCAGTGCAATGCAAAATATCATGCAGATACAGGTTAAGAGCTCCAGGTAATGTTCACATCAAATATCAGAATAACGAAAAAATGTGATCTCTGTGATGTTTTGTGCATGCTGAGATGCTTTTCTTCTCACCACGGTTGTAAAGAGTGATTATATGAGTTACTATATCCTTCCTGGCAGCTCGAACCAGTCTGGTCATTCTCCTCTGACCTCTCTTATCAACGAGGCGTTTCCACCCACAGGACTGTCTCTCTCTCTGTGTTTTTTTTGTTTGTTTGTTTTCACACCATTCTGTGTAAACACTAGAGAGACTGTTGTGTGTGAAAATCCCATGAGATCAGCAGTTTCTGAAATCCTCAAAGAGAGATCACACTTTTCTCATTCTGTTGTATGATGTGAACATTACCTGAAGTTCTTGACCTGTATCTGCTTGATGTTTTTTTGCGCCACATGATTGGCATGCATTAAAATAAAATGTCCTTTGATGGAGTTGTGTTGTCTTTTAGGATTGAAACATGTGTGTGATGAGCAGAAGACCCATAAGAACCCTGCTCTTCGCTCTCAGAGTGGGGCAAGCCAGGCTTCTCCTTCGAAAGGCAGAACTACTTCTACTCCCACACCAGCTAAGAAAAGATCTCCTGTCCTGGAGCTGGAGGGGAAGAAATGGAGGGTGGTAAGTCCGGTTTGCCTTTCGGATTTTTTTAAACGGCAGAAATATTCGTAAGATGGACTGGTTAAGTGGAGGTTGCAAAAGAATTCAAACTTCTAGATGGTGTTAGTGATCGTAAAGGAATATTTAATTTTGTCAACAATGTACTCACCTGGAGCTTCCAGTGATTATTTCAAATTCTTCGGTCAACATATTAGCTGATGTGTTTGTATGTGTCTGGTCTTCAGGAGCATCAGGAACAGGTGCATGATCTGGTAATAGAGGAAACAGAGCTGAAACAGGTGGTCTATATCTTCAGCTGCAACAACTCCACACTTCAGATTAAAGGCAAAGTCAACTCCATCATAGTGGGTGAGTGAAGCTCTTTTACATTACTCTTTTCCAGTTACTCCCATTCAATACCCCCCATTTCCCTGAATGTGGACACGGATGTCTCACACTGTTTGACTTTGAACTTTCATTTATTTCTGGGCGTGTAGACAACTGCAAGAAGCTTGGCCTTGTGTTTGAGAATGTGGTTGGCATTTTTGAAATCATCAACTCCAGAGACATCCAGCTCCAGGTCAGAATAAGCACCAGTTTTTAAGTATGACACTTCAGCTAGGTCTTTACAGCTCAACATATACTACTCAGTACTCAGAAAGTATTCACATAAGACCCATTCATTTTTTCTCATATTGTAAAATCCACAGGAATTGAATGAGACAGGAATTTCAAAACAGATTTTAATAGATTTCTTTTGTATGTATTCAAGCTCTACATCCAGTCTTTTGTCGATGCATGCTTGGAAGCGATTACAGTCTTCTACCATTCAAAACCATTCAAACTCTGTCAGGTTGGATAGGGAGCGTTGCTGTACCACAAATTTTAGATCTCTCCAGAGATGTTTATTCTGTGTCCTCGGCTCTGGCTACTCCAGTAAAGTCACTCTTGCGTTGTCTTGGCTGTGTGTTTCTGGTCATTGTCGTATTGAGAGGTGACACCTCAGCCCAATCTGAGGTCCTGAGCGTGCTTGAGCAGGTTTGCTTCCAGGATGTCTGTGTACACTTTGATTCAGTCATCTTTCCCTGGATCCATATATATGCCTTTCAGTCAAACATTCCCAAAGCATGATGCTGCCACCACCATGCTTTAGCATAAGGATTAATTTCCGCAAATTCTGAATGGTACATCTTTTCTTCCTCATGTAACGTTTGCCATTCAGGCTAATCAGATCACATAGTCTTATTTCTCATGGCACTAAGTGCTTTTATTTTAAAAGTTGAGGAGTGGCTTCAATTTGTCTACTCGATCATAAGGACCTGATTGGTTGAGTGCTGTAGAAATCTTGCAGGTTCTTCCATCTCTACTGAAAAACTCTGTAGTCCTATCAGAGAGACCGTCAGGTTCTTGGTCACCTTCCTGACTTCCTGTTTGCTCAGTTTGGCTGGACAGCCAGCACTAAGTAGTGTCTCACTGTTTTTGAGCTTCTTTGATTTGAGACCAATAGGAAGCCAATGAGTTCTTCATGGCCTTGAAAGCTGTACGGATTTTTCAGTTCCCTTTGCCAGATACGTGATTTGACACGGTCCTGTTTGAAAGGGCTACAGACATTTCCTTTGACCCCTTGGCTTTACTTTTTTGAGATGCATTGACAGTTGCGAGGCTTTATATAGACAGAGGTGTATCTTTATTAATCAGGTCTAATCAAATGAATTCACCACAGGTGAACTTTAATCAAGTTGGAGAATCATTATAAGGCTTAGTGAGAACTGACTGCACCTGAGCTCACTTTTGAGTGTCACAGCAAAAGTTTATATATATATATTTTTTTCAGTTTTATATATTTTAGATATATATTTTTTGTGTTTACGAAAAAATTGTGAAAATCTGAGCTCCTGAGTGTCACAACAGAAAGGCTTTCGCCCAATCATCCAGAGATCGTAAGCTCAAATCCTGATGATGTTGCAGCCATCCACGGCCAGGACTCCAAAAAAATCTAAATTGGCTGCGCTCTCAGGGAGGGAGGGGGGACGGGTGGCATCCAGTTTCTCCTGTTAATGAGAAAATTAATAAATAAAATTGTGAAAATCTGATTAGGCCTTGTATTATGGTTTATATTGTGCAGCTTGATAAGGACAAAGGGTTATGTAAGATTGCAACATAACAAAATAAGGAAAAAAAAAATAGAAGAATACTTTCTGAATATACTGTACACAAAGTCATCTGGTAGCATTGCTAAGAAAAACATCTGAATACAGAATGTGATTGCCTTTCATGTAGGTGTTGGGAAAAGTGCCCACCATCTCCATCAATAAGACCGAGGGATGCCAGGTCTACCTGAGTAAGGAGTCTCTCAACTGTGAAATTATCAGTGCCAAGAGTTCAGAAATGAACATTCTGGTTCCTCAGGAAGATGATGATTATGTGAGTGAACTCTTTAATAATAAGTTTCACTTTTTCGCTTCTTTTTCATGTTTGGAGTAAATCAGTCATGCAGCTTTCGAATGAAATACTGGTTCTACTTTCTATATTAACAGAGAGAGTTTCCTGTGCCGGAGCAGTTTAAGACCGTTTGGGACGGGTCCAAGCTGGTGACAGAGCCGACTGAGATGGCTGGCTGATTGACAGCTTCATTTTCATTTCCACATCTCTGCTGGTTACTAATACCTGTATCTCTCATTGTACTCTTAGCACACAACCTTTTAGACACAGATTCGTCTTATACCTGAATGATAGTTAGTGACAATTCTGCATTAAAAAGGCTATTTAGTGTAAGAATAAACTAGTCTAGTCTACATGCTAGAAATTTAAACACAATCATGATAAAGGTTCAGATTTAACCACAATAATAAACAATAGTTGTGGTGGTGTTGGGTTTTTTTTTACCTTTTCCTTTTACCAGTGTCAAGATTTTGTAATTATAAATTTGATTAAATCTAACCTAGTTCAAGACATCTTCCCAGACTAAAAGTCAAGATCTATTCAGATTATTCTAGAAATACAGTCCATGGTGATAATGAAGAAAAACTATTTGTTCCAAGGCACTTATGAATCTCATGCATCAGTCCTCTCCATTGTGTTTTTCTGCTACATGCATTTCTAAACCCGTTTTCTGTTTTAATAAGAAGCTTGAGATTTTAAAGTGCACCTATTATGGTTTTTCAAATACTCCCTTTCATGTAGTGTGTTATAGAGCTGTTTGTGAATGTGAAAACATCTGCAAAGTTTCACAAATCAAAGCGCATGACAAACGGAGTTATTGACTCCCAAAAGAAGAAACCAATTCTGATTCCAGACGTTACTTCCTGCACAAACCTATGTAGGTTTGTAACAAAAAGCCCCGCCTCTGATCTTCATTGGCTGCTCCAATCACAACAGACTGGGACGTCTGACCAATCAGATCAGAGTATGCTCTCTGAAAGGAGGAGTTTAGAACGAATCCTTTAGAACGAATCCCTTAGAATGAATCATTTAAACGAGTTGTTTGTGACACTGGGAGGAAAAAGTAATGCTGCAAGTTAAATTACGAGCACATTTAAGTGTTTTTCGACCTTGGATGCATGTAAATCTATAGTATGAGACATTTAAAACAAAATTAGGCACGTTTCAAAACCCTAATAGGTGTGCTTTAAATCTCAAGACTTTTTTTCGACTCAGATTGAGACCAGGATAAGAAAGAAGACTGAATGTAAACTGAGAAACTGGCACTTTGTGTGCAAATGTGTGCCTCAAGGATGACTTTTTTTTTTTTTATATCTGTTTTTTTAATTTAGTGATTTTGTTATGTATAATCTACCATGTATTTTGTTTATTTTTAGGCATCGGCCAGCACAGTGTGTTTCATACAATGGTATGCTGTATAATGTATAATGTTAACCTGTGCCATCATGGTCATACACTGAAATAACATATAACAACCATGTAATAACCAACACTACATAATATATATATAGAATATGAGTAAACTCCAGTTGCTCAGCTCACCACAGATATTTTTCTCTTGTTGATATCATCTGCATATTGTAATCCCTCTGTCTTCCTGTGTGAAGTACAGCATTTAAGAGTCCTCGAAGGTTTACATTTATTTCTTTGGCCGACACTTTCATCTATAGCGACGTATACAATCCACACACACAGTTGAGCAGTTGAGGATAAAAGCACAACAGAGGATCTCTAACAGTCTGGGATTTCAACTCGTATTAAGGGTCACAAAGTGACATTAATTATATTACCTCTTGATTTCAACAGGAAAGTTTTGGAAAGTCCTATATGGCTATTGGAAGAAATCTTAGTAGTACACAGTATTTTAAAGCCACATCATTTAAAAAAAAAAAGATTGTTTTTCTTTGTTAATAGGGGCATTCCATCTTTGTCTTGTATTGTATCTGAAATCCTCTATGATCATTATTTTCAAATAATGATCCCCATGTTTTCCTCATAATAAGCTGATACAGTGTATACAGCAGACTGTCATTTACAATTACAATACATAAACACACCCAAGAGGTATGTTTAACAGAAAAAAGTAAGGGAAATCATTTTGACTTCACCAGTATGAATGTAGCATTCTTTTAGGCGTGGATTACCGAACCTGTAGAACTTTTACTGCTCGGCTTTAATAAGGGAAATGTACATAACCGTATGTCACAACCCAAGTGTACTAGTTATAAACAACTAATCTGAAACATATTGTTATGTATGTTATGTTATAATCACCACTCTGATAAACTCTAGTATTCAGAGAAAGAAGAACGTATATTTTCACACTAGCCGTACAAATAAAACATAACAGATCTCTGAATGTTTTCTCAGCACTCCTTTTGTGTTCGCTAAAGAATTTGTTGTATTACATTTGGACAAACCCAATGATGTCCAGCGTACAACAAATGTCTCGAAACAGTAAGTAGTCTGTTGTGATTCTGCTTAAAAACAGTTTGTCCAAGGATCAAACAATTCAGTTTCTAACATCTAACTTGTGATTGCACAAATGATCACATTTCATGTTGATGGTTTAATTGAAATCGTTCCCACTTTAATAATCACTTTTTATTGAGAGATAAGGTTGTTCTTTATCACTAAGAAAACAGCACAGTCATGTTTCCTGCAAGAAGGACAAGTAACTCATTAAACACCGTACACTTAGCTGCTTCTAAAATACAGATAGAGTAAATTAAGCACTCCATTTGGATGAAACTCAATTTATCCACTTTTTTTAAATTTTTTTTTTTAAGAAACCATTTGTGCCATCTGGTGGTCAAATAAGATTAGTTACAAATCAACAGCAGAGCATTTACAGTATACAATAAACCAACATACAAATAATATAATTTGGCACAAACAAAAAAGATCAGATATCCTTCTTCCATTTTCCCCCTTATATTGAATCATTTTACAAGCATCTTGAATCTCATGACATTTCCACAGGTGAAGCATGGCACTCTGCAACAGCGATCAGTTTTACTCGTATTCTTTTTTTTTTTTAATGGAAGTTTTGGGGGGGAAATATATACTTTACCACTACCTCACTAGTGATACCTTTATGACAAACATTTACTGTAAACAAAAGTCAAATTTACAATGGTGGTATAGAAGACTGTTGTTCAGGGGCCCAACCACCAACACATACACAGTATATCTACTTGGAAAACAACTTGTTTAAGGAAAATCCTTTCAAAATGGCTGAAAAGTAAAGCTTTAGACCAAATCCTAGACCATATTTCATGTTTAATGTTTAATGACTGTATTTCCCTGAGAGTCCTGCGTGAAAAGCATCTCCGGCTCTGGATCCGAGTTCTCCTCCGTTTCCACAGGCCTTACAGACGGGATGCTCAGATACTCTCTGCCCTCACGGAAATTCGTTTGGTCCTTCAGTGGGCATCGAGACCGTTTGCTGCGATGGGCGATCACCCGAAAGCCTTCAGAGTCCTGAGTGAACAACATGCCGAATGAGTCTTCGTCGTTCTCCTGAGCAGCCCCGATTGACTTCTTAGGGGTCCGATAAAGTTTTCTATTCAAATCTGAAGAACGTTTTGCTGGGCTGAAACACACGCGCTGCTTAAAAGGTGAAAGTGCAGCACTGTGTCTCGGTGATGTGGGTCTGCTATTTTCTTTATCCTCTCTCTTCACAGGTGACCACAGATGCCTCCGCTCGAATAGCTCTGGCTCTTTAGCGGACCTTACGAGACCTTTCAGTGTGTTTCGGACCTCTGTGGCTGACCTCGGAGCTAAAAACGAAGCGTTCTCTTCTGTTACACTTTGGTCTTTTAACAGTTCCTGAGTATATACATCTTCAGTAGAGGGAGAAGCTGAAGAACCATTGTCGTTCTCTCCACAAATGCTCCTAAGCATCTGAAAGGTCTCATGAGAATATTGCTGTGTCTGTTCGATTTGAATATTCTGAGGAGGTCTCCTCTTTCCTGCTGGCTCACACTCCTCTGACTGATATCCCCAAATCAAATGTAAAAATTGCTGCTCTTTATTCTCATCATTATTATTACAGGCTTCAGCTGACACTCTCTCAAGATCTGCATCACGTTCCTGTGGATCTATTAGACAGGAATGTTCGCTTACGTCGTCTAGTTCTGAAGGCAATTCAAATATCATCTCACGCTTCCGCTTAGTCCCTGTATGTGCTCCAGGAAGGGGAGCAGAAGACGTTCCTGAAGGCCATGAAGAGCTGCGGTCATCTGCATCTAAGGGCAAGAAATAATTTTGTTGTAAATAAGCATTCAGATAAACAGATAAAAAAAAAAAAAAATCTGTCTTACAGTACCTTTTCCCTTTTTACTCTGTGGAAGAAAGAATGAGGAGATGGTGCTCTGTTTCGTCACAGGCATTTCCATCTTGGTTTGGGTAAAATTCAGAGCCACTGCTACGCTGTAGCCTCCGGACCGAGCCAGTGGATTCAGGAGTTTAGATATCGGTCGTGCCAGTTTCTGTTAGAAAGAAAACCTTTTCAAAAGATTGCTTACATTTTCACACAGAAGGTGCGACATTTTTACACCAGGCACACTTATTATTGAGTAGACAGCAAATACTGTATGAAATTATTACACACAATGATTAAATATATACACCCCTGCTGATTCATGAAGCACAGCCAGGAGGTTCTCACACTAGTGCACAGGTTCGCAACCCAGCTTTTAAAATTAAAGACTTAATTTTAGTTTTTTTTGCGCACACAAAGCATTCGTATCGCTTCATAAAAATTGGGATTAAACCACTGGAGTCACGTGGATTACTTTTACGATGCCTTTATGAACTTTCTGGAGCTTGAAAGTTTTGGTTACACGAACTGTATACAGAGGGACGGAAATCTCCCAGGTTTCATTAAAAACGTCTTGATTTGTGTTCTTAAGATGAACGAAAGTCTTATGTGTTTGGAACGACATGAGGAGTAACCGATGACAGAATTTTCATTTTGGGGTGAACGATCCCTTTAATTGTATGACTTGCGGTCACTACATATTACACACAAGGTTAATATAACACATGTATAGTATTTAGATACTCTAAATATACACATAAAAAGGTACCAAACTGTACTTTTCCTTGAGCTAATACCATCAAACCTACATCTTTTGTATGCGTTTTTTCACCTTCACCTTTTTCACCCTCATAGAATTTGTAATGGTTTTAATGGGAATTGTATTGGTTTCAATGGAAACTGTAATGGTCCCTGTGGGTCTTTACTGGTAATTTGTTGCCTTCAAGTGGTGGCATGTTATGTCTAGTGGATACCATTACGGACCAGTAATGGTAATGGTTTTAATGGTTAGCTGATGGTTTGTAATGGTATTTGTAGTGGAAACCATTAGAATTTCAGTGATGGTTTCTATTGTTGTTGTTTTTTAGCAAGGATGCAAGGTACATAATTGGCCCTTAACAAATGGCATGTTATTGGTTAGCTGATGGTTTGTAATGGTATTTGTAGTGGAAACCATTAAAATTTCAGTGATGGTTTCTATTGTTTTTTTTGTGTGTGTTTCTTTTTTTGCAAGGAACATAATTGGCCTTCAAATAAATTATATATTATTATTATTATTAACTTTTTTTAAATAACTTTTTTCCCCAGGTAACAGATACATAATAAAGGTAAGATACATACAGCCTTGATGGTATCACTATAGCAACAAGGGAAAGGACAGTGTGATAGATTAGGATTTGTGAGAGAGTAAGAATGTCAGTGGGGTGATACTGATCTGTAAAATCAATGTTAATGTGTGAAATTTAAAACTTACTCTCTGTTTCTTCGTCCTTAGTTCATCAGCGTCCAGCCAAACTCCACACTCCTGCTCTGAGGAGAGAGCTTTACATGTCTTACTGCTCTTCATGTTTCTTCTTCACCTCACACCACCCAGCAGTGGCAGCTTTTCTACACAGTTAACCTTCAACAGAAAAAGATTTACTCACTGAGCAGTGTTACTCACTTTCTGCGCAGATAAGCGAGCTTAATCTGTCTAAAAACAGAGCAGTAGTAGGTCTGACCAAATAAATAAGCTAGTAATAGTGCACTCTAGTTTTCCCGCCCAGTATTTGTTTGAAGGTCTTCGGGTTGCCAAGTTCTCCAAAATTCCTCTTCTTTTTCTCTTTACTTTATATCCATTTTGTGGTATTGGCGCCCTCTTCAGCCTATTTGGCTATAACAACATTAATTGAATATGCACCAGGGGTGGAAAATATTCAAATTGAATGCTTGTACTCTAATTTAATTACATTTCCAAGGAAAAAAAACGTTTTTTAAGTAAAAATACTTTTTGTTCCTTAATGGTATATCTTATAATGGTGGTATATCTTATGTCTAGTGGATACCATTAAGGACAAATAATGATGATGGTTTTAATGGTTAACGCATGGTTTGTAATGGTGTTTTTAGTGGAAACCATTTCTGTGGTGGTTTCTATTTCGGTTTCTGTAACACACTGCAATACAATGTTGTTGTTGTTGTTGTTTTAAACAAACAGCAGCTGTTTGCTTTGGAGGTTAGCTCTATTCAGAGAACGGGTTCTCTTCCCACATTTAGGACTGATTATGTTTTTATATAATAATTTTGGACTCCAGTCTGTGGCAGCACAAAGTAATGCTGGACCTGTAAATGCTAAATACATGGCAACCAGAAACACTTCCTTCCCTTCACGCGACAGGATGTGACGTAGTGATTCAGCGACGAACACTGACACTGTTGACGTAAACTCAGTGTGAAGTGAGTTATATTTTCTTTTACTTTGTTTCGTTTTGTTTTGTTTTGTTGAGGTTTTTTCTTCTCTTCAATGGTCCGAGTTTTGAATACGTTATTTAAGATTATTATATTAAGTCTGAGATCCAGATGAGTGAAACAATGAGAAGCTAAACTTGTTGGCTAATTGCTAAGCTAAGCTAAGCTAAGCTAAGCTAAGCTATTAGAGTTGAACACAGTCCTCGGATATACTGCTTTTATAATCTACCTCATATATCATCTCGGGTTTTAAGAAAATATTTGAAATATATACCAACATCTAAATGTCAGTGTCTTGTTTGTTTGTTTTTTGTCGTGTATGAAGCAACCGGGTTGTGTCTCTCTTGTATTGTGTATTATGTTTCCGCAATCCAGATGCGGTGCATTAGTCTCTTGTTGACAGAAAAATAGTAAAATCTCATATCTAAGAGAATACCTGTCTTATATAATTACCCTTGTGTTAAACAAACCCTCAGCTCAGATAGATGTGACTTGGGTTTAGAGATCATGAGTACAGGAAGTGCAGACACACAGCAGGTTTCTCTAGAGATAATAACGTTTCTGTATGAATTATCTAAAGGTGCAGAAGAACTTGGGCTTGTCATCATGTTTCATGGAATACCTGCTTCAGGAGGGATGGGAGGAGGTAAGTCAAAAGATATTTTTCACCAGCTAAGGTTAAGACATCTCATCGCTATATTTCAACCACAAGATATTTGACATTTCGGAATAAAATGACTTTTTTTCGTGGATGGCGTTGTTGTCGTCTTTTGTTCCAAAGCCTTTAAAGAAAATACATGAGGAAAAATAGGAGAACAGATAAGAAAATCTGTAGTGTATCCCACCACACACCTTCACATTCGTGCACACACAACCTAGAGACAACCGTGCAGGTATATACACACCATATAGAAGATTTGTATGCTTTACACACCTAACGTACACAAAAATGGTCGCTTGTCATTCATTTTGTTATGTTTACCCTATTTTCATTTTCTTTTCATATTTTACTACAACCAGCTCCAGCCAATAAGCCTGAATTATATGAGGTAAGAGTCACTCTATAAAACGAGACATTAAAATAATTTACATGCTAGAACCTGTAACCTGATTTATCTGCTCTTTCTGTAGGAAGTGAAGCTGTACAAAAATGCCAGGGAACGGGAAAAGTAAGTAATATCGCTACGTAGTATATTCTTTTACTTGTTCTAAAACGTTGTAAAATATGACCCGACTGCATGCGGTGTGTGTGATTTGTCCTGTGTTGATAGGTATGACAACATGGCGGAGCTGTTTGCTGTGGTAAAGACACTCCAAGCGTTAGAGAAAGCCTATATTAAGGACTGCGTGACTCCCAATGAGTATGTTATGTATTGTTTTTGTTTGTTTGTTTGTTTTTAATACATGAATCATGGCACACCGCTGAGATTTTATTAAACAATGAAAATGTCACACTCTTTCAGATACACAGGCGCCTGCTCCAGATTGCTTGTGCAGTACAAGGCTGCTTTCAAACAGGTCCAGGGTTCAGATGTTGGTTCGATTGATGACTTTTGTAGGAAATACAGGGTAATTACTTGCAGTTTCACGAATGCTGTTTTTGTCAGATGACTGTTGTTTGATTGATTCTTACGTCTTTATTGCTATGTCCTCATTTCTGCATTTCTGTCATGATCGTTACAGCTCGACTGTCCACTGGCGATGGAGAGAATAAAAGAAGACCGCCCAATTACCATAAAGGATGACAAGGGCAACCTGAATCGCTGCATTGCGGACATTGTATCTGTAGGTATCTTTTTTTTCTCTCTCTCTCTCTCCACGATCTCTAATTAGAGCCTTAAATTTGACCTCTGCTTGGATAAATGCCATAGACCCAGTGCTATTCAGGAGTTCCAGCAGTCCCATTAAACTGATTTTCTTTTCTACACTGTTTTGTGCCAAGGCGCAATTTATTACATGGCAGGATCAGTCTTGATGTTCACCTTTATGTTCGATGCATTCTGCTTCAAAATATTATCTTTTATATAAATACTATGCCCATTCCATCCCAGCATGCATTGTGATGCAGAAGGGCGCAGATCCCTTTAGTGATCGTACTTAGACATGACATTTACCTGCTGATTGTTTTTCTGTTTAATGAATTTTTTTCAAAGATCTGCCCGTTCTGCTTGGACAGAAGATTCAGAATTGCCCTAATCACTTTACTTGATCATATTAACAGGTTGCCAGTCTTAACGTAATTGTGAGGGGCAGGGTACGGTGGCTTAGCAGTTAGCACGTTTGCCTCACACCTCCGGGCTTGGGGGTTTGAACGTTGGAGTTTGAATGTTCTCCTCCAGGTACTCCAGTTTCCTCCCCCAGTCCAAAGACATGCGTTGTAGGCTGATTGGCATTTCCAGATTGTCTGTAGTGTGACAAAGTATGATTGTGCCCTGTGATGAGCTGGTACACCATCCAGAGTGTCCCCCCTCCTTGTGCCCCAAGTTCCCTGGGATTGGCTCCACCCATGTGGAAAATGACTGTGTGGATATGTGCTAAGGCTCTGACTTATTTAACCCTATTGCCTTTATTTTTCTAGCTCTTCATCACCGTCATGGACAAACTGAGGCTGGAGATTCGAGCCATGGATGAGGTATTCACACTTAACACAGCTTATGGATTTAGGTTTATATGAGAGAACTTAAACACACAGTCAGTCGCAGTGGCAGATAAGGCTGTCTTTGTTTATTGATGTGTATTTCATAGATCCAGCCAGACCTTCGGGAACTGATGGAGACGATGAACAGAATGAGCAACATGCCACCAGATTCAGAGGCTAAAGACAAAGTCAATCTTTGGTAAACATACATTTCCTTTACTGCTAATATTATGAGAAATCTAAGAGGAACTAAGACACCTTTTTAATGTTTTTTTTTTTCCCCTTTAACTTCACACCAGCTTGTAGCTCAGTATTTAGAAATTGTTTGTTGAAAATCACATTTATACAATTTTTCATTTACCTCAATTGTATATGATCAGTCTTTTACTTTAGCATTAGAGCTATGAGGTGAAGTCTAGCTCACCCTAAATCTTTTCTTTAAAGTCACTTCCTGTCAAGTGCCTTGAAACGCACAGTGTTATTTGACGTGTTGATGTAATTTCTACTGAAACAGGAAGTCAGGGCGAGACATATAGAGTGGCTCCTCCCCCTTTTTAAATAGCCAGTAGCATCTAGCTTACCTCCCAGCCCGGGCTAAGCCGGTCTCAGTGCCCGTCACAGAGCTGTGAGCTGGCACAAATACCTCCTTCTTCAAAGTGAATGAATTCAAGCCATTACCTTCTTAACCAACTTAGAAAACTGAATAAAACACACGTTCGTTAGCCAAAGACACATTTACGACCCGTGCTTGCTGATGTGATTTCTCTCACTCAACAACGGCAACCTGATTTTTATAATGGTGGGGGCGGGACACTTCAAACTCTAGAGAGCATTTGATTGGACAGAAATCTCATGAGACGCTGTAGTGCAGAATGATGTCATCAGAATTGCTGATCCGTATTGGTGGTAGAGAGAATGTAAATTTTGAATGCATATATTCTTCTGTATGCCAATTTTGTCATTATTTTGGAGCTCACTAGCTTATAGATAAGCTTAAGCTGAACAAATCTATACTAAAAGCCACAAAACTTCAGTTTAGTTTCATGCTGAGGTTAAACATCTGCCTCAAACAATTTTCAGTTCTGCAGTAATGCCACACAGACCTGCTGATCAACAATGGAATATTTTGCCTCACTTTAATCTATAAAGATAAACAGAACATCGCTATGAACAACGCTGTAATGTTATGGTGGTGGCCATCTTGAATTAACACCTGGAGCTTCCCATAGGCCCTACATCCTGAAAATTTGAATACAGAATTGTCTCTAAATTGTTTTGTTTTTGCAGATGAGAATAATCGAGATCTTTTTCTTTCTCCCTTCAGGTTGACCACGCTGAGCAGCATGTCTGCCTCTGATGAGCTGGATGACTCACAAGTTCGCCAGATGCTTTTTGACCTGGAGGCTGCTTACAATGCCTTCAACCGGTTCTTACACTCGTCCTAAACGACACTCTTCCACCAAAACTCGCTTTGTAACCACCCGCTCCTCTGTAAACGAGTTCCCTTTGCTCTTAAACAGAATCCTGTCCTTCGATACAGAACTCTGGTGTTTGGGACTATAGTGACTCCCTGTGACAAAGATGTGGTGTGGAATATCTCTGTCTATTGATATTACTGTCCACCTCTTAGTTTCATACCTCTAACATATATAGTTGAATTTAACAAAGACTATTTCTTTATAGCCCTGTTCCATATCTTCTAGCTTCCTGCACCCTCTTGACAGAAGCCCTGTATATTCATATGTTTTTGAGTGGTTAGTGGTCATGTAATAAACATGCACAGGAAATTTTTATCGATCACTCATCAGATTTTACACACGTCTAAATTTACTTACCTTCTGTCCAGGTATCCTTTTGCAATGATCAGATTTTTATTTTTTTACATTTTGCAGTAAAACAATAATCATTTTGGTTTGCGTTAATTATAACGCCGTTCAGAAGCATGTAATTAAATTGCTGTGTCAGTCAGTTTATTAGGTACTAGAGCGATTAGTACCAGAAGGTAATTCAGCGTAACTCAGAAAATAAGGGCACTAAACTGTACCGTGTATCTGTTGTATCTTTAGTATGTATCTATTACCTGCAAAGGTGCCAGAAGTGTACCTTTATATTACTGTAAAAAAATAAAAATAATTAAAGGTATAACAGTCATCCTTAAGGTGTAACTATGCTCTTTAAATAGTTCTTAAAGGTCCTCTACATTCAATTGACCATGTAAAAGATAAATACTGCAGGAATAAAAGATGTACTCTAAAGGGGCACCAACACAGTGATGGAGAAAGGTACAGTTTAGTACTTTTTTCTGAGATTTGTTAATATGTTAGTAGCACCTCGGCATTCAGCTCTTTTACATAACAAATCAAACAAGAGGGTTTCAAATACTAGATAAATAAAATATTGTTTTAACTCTAATCTACTATGTGATTTGTTTTTGTGGTAACAAATGATTTTTTTTTTGCCTTGGATTTCTGTAAATGATGGGGTCATGATACACCTGTTCATTGTTGTTCTTTTTGGAGAAATTGGTTTCACTGTACTATATTCAAATATATATTTATTAAACTACGACTGTTAAAGCATGGACGTCTTTTAAAATTAAATTTACATTCATCAAATCCATGTTCTGAGATGTTATTCCATATCGGGTGGTGATACTGTCAATACACTTTATAGTCAAAAGTATGTGGACACCTGACGATAACACTCATGAGCTTTTTGAACATCTCATTCCAAATTTATTCCTCCTTTGCTGTTATAATAACCTCCACTCTTCTGGGAAGGCTTTCCACTGGATTTTAAAGCGTGGCTGTGGGGATTTGTGTTCATTCATCGACAAGAGCGTTAGTGATGTTAGGTGAGGAGGTCTGGGGTGCAGTCGGTGTTCCAGTTCATCCAAAAGGTGTTCAATGGGCTTGAGGGCTCTGTTCAGGACACTCGAGTTCTTCCAGTCCAACCTTCTCAAACCATGTCTTCATGGAGTTCGCTTTGTGCACAGTAGACTGTAAATTTATAGTTTTGAATTCCAGTGAAGGGAAATGGTAACGCTACAGCACACAAAGACATCCTACTGTAGACAAAACTCTGCTTCCAACTTTTGAGGCAACAGTTTGGAGAAGGTCCACATATAGATGTGATAGTCATGGGGTGCACAAACTTTTAACCATATAGAGAGAGAGAGAGAGAGAGTGAGAGAGAGAGAAAGAGTGAGAGAGTGAGAAAGAAAGAGAGAGAGAAAGAGAGAGAGTGTGTTGCAGCTCCTTTAAGGAACAGTCCCTTCCCAGCCGCGCGCGTCTCCACGGCAACGACTACAAACGCGAAGCCATGAGCAACTCCTCGAGCTCCGGCTGAAGGAGAGTCAAACTGCAGGAGATTTCATTTTATTTTATTTCACCCTCCACCAACTGCACCATGTCAATAAAGTAATGTCGTCACCTGGCATGTCGATAGACGTTTAAACTATATTAACTGATATTAATAACTTTGTAAAGTCCTTACAACCAGCGCTAGTTAGGCAGCTAGAGCTAGCTAGTTAACAGCTAACTCTCTCGAGATTAGTTATCCTGTTGTTTATTCACAGGGGCAAGGAGGCGGCTTAGGCAAGACATAAAGCGGTCATTACAGGCTGTTTCCTGCTACAAGCGCAGTTGTTTTCACAGCATAAGCCAAGAAGAAGGAGAAGAAGTTCCAGAATGAACCTGACGGAAGTGGAAGAGCACATCACAGTGAAGTATGAAATCAAGAGGAGACTCGGGAAAGGGGTGAGCAATGACAAGTCCGTTAAAGGTGTAATGGCCGTTTTATTTATTATTATTATTATTTCTGACTTCTACAAATAACCTGAAAGATATTTAGAACATGGTCAGAAGTATTGGTTGAATCCATGAATGTAGGACAAGTGTATTAAATGGCTGAGAAAACCCGTTTGGAAATCTGACTTCCGGTCCGGAATCCTGCGTCAGAAAGCGCGTACTGTGTAGTGATGGGAAGTTCGGATCATTTTACTGACTCGCATCTTTGAATCTCGTACAGCAAAATGACCGGATCTTTTTTTTGTGTGTGCGAGTCATTTCGTTCATTTCAGCAGAATATAATTAAAATATTACAGGTTCAATTCCCGAACACATCTAGTACTTACACAAACGTAGATGACATTTGGAATAAAAAATAAACTATAGGCTAACGCAGCCGAGGCCGTATTATGAGAAACAGAAATTATTAATGAATAGTTTCGCTGGGTCTTTAGGCTATGTAGTCTGTTAGTTCACCTCCTGATCCGAGTCGGTCTTTCTTTTGTCACTTCACGTTTTGTTACGCCTGTTCCCCGGAAACAGAAATGTTCACGTCTCCAGTCTTCGGGTTCGAGTTGTTCGATCATCCCGTGACTGCCCCTTAGGCTGAATGCAGTGTAGCTGTGACGTGATGAACGAATGACTCGAACCCGAAGACTTGAGACGTGAACTAATCGGTTCTGCATCCGGTATTGCTTGGTGCGTTGCCTATGGGGCGGTCACCGGGAGAACAAATGACTTGGACCTGAAGACTCGAGACGTGAACAGAACCTATAATGAGTGGTTATTTTTATTGATCACGTATACATTACAGCACAGTGAAATTCTTTTCTTCGCATACCCCAGCATGTCAGGAGGTTGGGGTCAGAGCGCAGGGTCACCCATGATACAGTGCCCCTGGAGCAGAGAGGGTTAAGGGCCTTGCTCAAGGGCACAACAGTGGCAGCTTGGCAGTGCTGGTGCTTGAACCCCCGACCTTCTGATCAGCTTTAACCGCTAAGCCACCACTGCCCCTGCCACTATGGGGATGTTGCAGCACATGCGTGGTCAAAAATGAACGAATCACTCTCTGAGACAACTCGTTGCTCCAGAGTCATATTAACGATTCGTTCCTACTGAACGATCACTAATACTGTGACAGTACGTACTGTATGGGCGTTGAAACAGTACATACTAATCAGTATGCGTGTCAAGTATGAATACAATCCCAGACATACTACATCCCTACATCCGCCATGTTAGCATTGTCATGTGACCTTCGACGTCATCATAAACACAAAAATCTTAAACAAGTTAATCATTTATTTGGGTATTGTTAAACAAGTCCTGTTTAACCAAGGTTTAATACTTAAAAAGAGCCAACGCTGTCTTCCGCATTTTTTTTCTTTTTCTGAGCATGTCCGCACCAGTCCCGTTGCATCATGGGATTGTTTGTTGTCTCGCGTAGTGTCCATCGGTTGAACACTGCAAATTCTCACCAGAAGCAGTACGCCATCCGGGTATTTCTCGCCTACTGTTTCTTGTGTACTTAAATCCGGACATACAGTACTACCCCTCTGGTGTACTGCTTTTCGTATGCGGTTTCGGACGCAGCCTTTGTGTTTGGATGTGCTTGGAGTGGGGTGGGGGTGTCCTATACAGTTGCGTGCGTCAAACCTTGTGACACCAGTTTGGGGAAGGCCCGCTACGGTGTGATCCTCAGGTGTCCACAAACATTTGGCCTTATACTGTAGTGTATTATTTTCTCTCTCATCTGCCCGAAGTCAGTATAACCCATGAACAGTACATCCGTTGCTAAGTATTGATCATAACACAAGGGTTAATTCCTGCCCTGAACAATGTGACATTTTCCTTTTCCTCAACACACCTAGCCCAGGGGTTTAATAATGAGCAGATCTGGGAATAGCAACCTATGCTTTAAACCTTACTATAGTATAACTAGAAATATATTAGAGTCATCTGTTTCACAATTTCCACAATGTGTAACGAGCCACCACTTTTAATATAAAACATGTAAGCATGTAAAAAGATTTCCTCCTGTTATGCTGTGCATGATATTAGGGAACTGTTTATAAAATTACAATTATTGCTGAAATGTTTGTTATATGTTAGATATATTCTTTTATAAAGAGTGGAAAGAAGAGATCATGATGCAGTGACATAACTCAAATGGAAAGTTGTTGTTGTTGTTGTTGTTAAACTTCCATGTTAGTAAGCTGCATACTTACTAGTCACAAAACAGTATTTTATTATACTTGTATCTGACAATAAACTGCATTCAGTTTCTTTATGATGCTGATGATGATGATGATAATTTTTATTATTATTATTATTACATGATTTGCTTCTTAAGATTATCAGATTGAGGTCATAAGTGTGCATACACCTTGCAGAATCTGCAAAATGTTAATAATATAAAATATTATTAATGATGATGATGATAATAATAATAATAATAATAATAATAATAAGCGTATCATAAAAATTGCATTTAGTGTTTTATTCAGTCCCGCACTGAATAAGCTATTTCACACAGCAGATGTTTACATATAGTCCACAAGACACAATAATGACTGAATTTACATAAACGAATCAGTTACAACAAATATATATATATATATATATATATATATATATATATATATATATATATATATATATATATATATATAATTTTTTTTTACTCTTTCAGAGATGGGAGTACTTTTTTGAGTGAATGAGTTGAGTCACTGAAGCTCAATGTAGCTAAATATCACAAAGTCTTAGGAGAAGTGCAATTATATTTTACTCTATCGCCGTCTATAATGTCAGATAACACTATATAAGGACAGTTTTGGTGAGACGTTCACTCATGCCCGTCTCATATTAAGGCCATTGTTTCTATTTTGTATTTTTTGAATTTGACTGACTTCTAAGTGAGTTTTAAGTAAATGGATGTTATTCTTTTCCCGGTCTATTATTATCTGCGCTCGTTGTCTCCACTACAGATGCAGTGGATTAAGATTAAGAGGAAAAACCACAGATTATTGCTTTAAACAACTGTGAGATGAATTCAAAATCCTAGCATCTCAGTTCGCACTTGAATCCTCTCCATTCTGTGCTCTGAGTGCTCATGTCATTAGGACACTGCGTACTTTAAAAGAAATCAGAAATATTCGAAAAAATTTAAATGAGAAATATCAGTGACCTTTGCCTATTGTCATTATTACTTAGTCGAGGCTTGTTTACTTCAGCTCGTCTCTTGACTTCTCAGTAATCGGAATGTTTTTTGTTTATATGACTTGAGCTTGCATCGTTGGCAACAGGGCTCTTCATGCTGATTATTTCACTACATTGATTCGACGTCTATATTTCCATCTGCTGTGACAGGCATATGGAATTGTATGGAAAGCAGTGGACAGGAAGACCGGCGAGACAGTGGCTGTGAAAAAAATCTTTGATGCCTTTAGAAATAGAACAGATGCTCAGGTACACTTTACATTATTATCTTTAGAAATCATGTCAATAATACATAGGGTTGAATTCTCGATTCTGATTGGTCATAAAGCGTTGATAAATTTTCTATAATGACTTGTAATATGGATATGTGACCTAAATTGATTAAAAAAATGTATGTAATTGTTAATATTTTAGCGTTTTCTGTGAGGAGATGCTTATTTAGCATTAAATAAGTCTTTAATGGCAGTATTGGACATACCACAGCATGAAATATATTGTAACTATATATGGATCAAATGTACATCATTCTTTAACGGGAAAAAAAAGTTAGTGTTGGTCATTTTCTGTGGTATAAGTGGATTAAAACACTTCCAGACGTGCTGTTAGTGGACAATAATCAACTCTGAGGCATCACGCCACACTGTCATTGATTATTTTTCCTATACCAGCATGATCCATCGTGTTTTATTCTTTTATATATTATTAATAACTGTATTACTAGTTATGATAGACATATTTTATATTACTGTATTTTTATGCCCCAGATTTTCAACCTGATTTTCCTATTTCTTGTTTAATGTAGAGAACATTCAGAGAAATCATGTTTCTTCAGGTAAGGACAATCACAGCGGTTGCTCCTTAATCCTTACTAGTTATAATATGTTTGGATGATACAGTATATTACCAACAGCAAATGGTTGTTTTTCTCCTGGACATTATGCACATTCACACGTTCACAACTGAGTGCTTGTCATCTTTGGCTGCTATCACAAACATGATCACACGTTTTTGCAAAAAAATAAGAAAGTGCTTTTTGCAAAGCACTTAATAATTAGGCCATCTTGAGTAAATGATTGGCTGTGCATTACTAGACTAGCATTACTGCCACTATCGGTAGTACTAGCATGTCTAATTAGGTCCTTCTTTCTTTTCCATCCGTCCTGCAGGAGTTTGGGGATCATCCCAATATCATCAAGCTGCTCAACGTCATCCGAGCCCAGAACGATAAAGATATTTACTTGGTGTTTGAGTACATGGGTAAGGCTTTATATGCTTGCAGGCTGTAAAATAAATGGAAAGTATACTAATAATGCTGATGTTTGCCAGACTTGTTTGATTTGCTGCTGGCTCCTTCAAACGATTTTTTGGCTCCTAGCTTGATTTCATGACCAGTTTTGGACTTTACTCTAAGCTGATATGGGTCGCTTAGGTAACCGGGAGGTATCAGTTACAGGGAGGTATCACTTACATTAACTAGTTGGAAAGGATAATTTTGCAACTATAATCGATAATTTACCATAGATGTAAGAAAACAGAAGATGACAA
The DNA here is from genome assembly GCF_023375685.1 of Ictalurus furcatus. Classification (NCBI taxonomy): domain Eukaryota; kingdom Metazoa; phylum Chordata; class Actinopteri; order Siluriformes; family Ictaluridae; genus Ictalurus; species Ictalurus furcatus. The sequence continues at coordinate 8,907,895 of NC_071278.1, forward strand.
ATTAGCTGCTGGGATCAAAGGATTAGGATTGATTAGGATCAAATTGTTTATAACTCAAGCACAATTTACAAATTTGCACTTATGGATATCTGTATCTACACCGATTTCTGTGTATCACAGATTATATAAATGTAAATATACATGTACTGTCAATACAATACTGTCAACTGAAAAGGGTAAACTATAAAACCCATGAATAGCTTCTGCTAATGGAAAGCTGTGTGTGAACCCCAAAGGACACTTACAGTTACATTTAAAACATTAAATACATTTACATACGTATACACTCACAACACTCTGACTGTTGAATCTGTTCACATGTAAAAATGGCTTTATTTGAGTTCATGTAGGACTATTGAAGTGGAGCACATCTTTTTCTCTCCAGATACCGACCTGTATGCTGTTATTAAGAAAGGCAACCTTTTAAAGGACATTCATAAGCGCTATATCATGTACCAGCTTCTCAAAGCCACCAAATACTTACACTCAGGGAATGTTATCCACAGGGACCAGAAGGTAGGTTCTCACGTACTGTACGTAGGTTCTAATGCAGGGCTACCAAACATCTGATTTTTTGTAGTACTATATTTTCTACCATCTTTCTCTCTGCCATGCAGCCCTCGAATATACTAATCGATGCAGACTGCTTTGTCAAACTGTGTGATTTCGGCTTGGCGCGCTCCCTCTCCCAGATCCAAGAGGATGTTGTGAATCCTGCCTTAACAGAATATGTGGCAACACGGTGGTACCGTGCTCCTGAAATTCTCCTTGGCTCCACTAGGTACCATTCACACACCTTTTACTCTTTTAACATCATATTAGACTTTCTACAGATTACCCCTTTTCCTTTTAGATTTATACTCTGCTCTCTGTCGTATAGGTACACCAAAGGCGTGGACATGTGGAGTGTGGGCTGCATTCTGGGAGAGATGTTGCTGGGCAAGCCGCTTTTTCCTGGAACCTCTACCATGAATCAGATAGAGAAAATTATGAGTGCTATTCCACATCCTTTGCCAGAAGGTGAGGTTACTTTATGACCCAATTGTTACTGTTAGAAATCAACATAGGAGAGCTCTGAGGAATCGATTCAGTTCAGCTCCAAAACATGTAAGCATGAATGGATAGAGCAATTGTGTGATCATCTAAGCCTGAGATGTATGGATGAATAGGTTTTGTTGTTACTCATTTGGTCTTATTTCTTCAATTTTAGACATTGTGGCCATCAGGTCAGAGTATGGAGCGTCTGTAATTCAGAGAATGCTGCTTAGGTATGTGTCCAAAGACAAAGACAAGATGTGGATTGTATGTCTGGTACTAGGCATTTGATAGTTTTGTTCTGAAGATTTCATACAGATTAACAAGTATATATAATTACATACATTATACACTATATGGCCAACAATATGTGGACACCTGACCATCACACCCATATGTGGTTCTTCCCCAAACTGTTGCTACAAAGTTGGAAGCACACAGTTGTATAGGATGTATAATTTCCCTTCACTGGAACTAAGAGGCCCAAACTAAGGTTCCATGTTGGAACAGGTTCATTAAACACGATGGCCCTGTAAACAAAGTGAGCTCCATGAAGACATGGTTTGAGAAAGTCGAACTGGAGGAACTCGAGTGCCCTGCACAGAGCCCTGACCTCAACCTCCACTGAATACCTTTGGGAGGAACTGGAACACCCAGACCTCCTCACCTAACATCAGTACCCGACCTCATTAATGCTCTTGTAGCTGAATGAGCACGAACCCCACATCCACACTCCAAAATCTAGTGGAAAGCCTTTTTATTATGACTCAGCCCCATCACATGTCAGCTAAGATCACTGAACACATGCTTTTTTTTGAATGTCTAGGCCACAGGTGCCATTAGGGGATATAATGCAGCCTTCAGTGCCACCTGATGCTCTTGATCTGCTACAACGCCTGCTTGTCTTTAATCCTGATAAACGACTAACTGCAGAGGAGGCACTCCAGCACTCTTATGTGGCCAAGTATATGAAATCTTTTAACTTCACTTCCACAGCCTGTGAACATAAGTGAATTTGGCTTAAGGCTTAATAGTACTTTATGACTAGGATAATGATAAAATAGTGTTCTTAAAAAGCTTTCTGTTAGATTATTTTTTACCTTCCTACTTCATATAAATATTAATATCTTCCTGCTTTTCCCCTAAAGGTTTCATAACCCATCCAGGGAACCTGGTCTGGACTATGAAGTTATTCTTGCTGTGGATGACGATGTCCAGCTCTCTGTGACTCAATACAGAAACAAACTCTATGAGGTTTTAATTACATATCCATTCTATACATTTTTACACGAAAGCAGTGATGTGAAATGTACTATAACGTTTGTATGACATACAAGTACTGTGTCGTAGTTGGAGTAGGAAAAAAGGGAACATTTTGTGGCGCTTTGTGAATCTCTGAATCTCATGTGAACAGATGATTCTGGAGAAACGGGCCTCTCGCCAAATGGCAAGAAAAGCTCATCTGAAGCAGAAAGCTGAGGAAAAGCCTGGGAGAGATGTTGGGGAAAATGAACGGGATAAAGCAAATATAAATGATAAAGAGTGTAAGAAGGCGGAGAGAAAGGACGGGGAAGGGGTTGGTGAAAAGAAATTGTTGCAACACAACAAAGACCAACCTGGAGCAGGATCAGTCACTACCAAGCCTGTCTCCATACAAAATCTTGCACAAGTAGCCATCGGGAGAAGCAGTCCAGCTGCAAATGGCAGCATGACCAAGACAACTTACAACCCAATCACACATGTGTCCAGTGAGTCCTGCTTTACAGTACAACTTGTACCCAAATGACATAGTCAGTTATTAGTGCACATATAATATTAGTGCACATTTTATTTATCAGATGATGTGGTCAGACCATCTTGTAATCCTTCAGTGACTGCTCAGCATCAACATAATCGATTTGGCAGAAAGCTGGTGCAGCAGTATCAGAACAATGACAGCGGTAGTATCTTTCCTGTACAGGCGTCTAACAAGGTGAGAACTGAAGCCCAAAGCTCTCTGATTCAATACCTTTGTAGGTTTTGTTTTGCTTAGAGCGGATCAATTTAGAAATATTACATGAATTAATAATACTATTTCATCATGCTCTAGACTTCAGTGGATTTAAAAAAAAAAAAAAGTAAAAAAGTGTGTTTTGATCTGTATAGAGTATAGAGCAGAGTCAGCAGCGTGGTCAGTCAGCCCCTATGGGAGGCACCCGCTCCTTCTCCCTCGCTCTCTTACAGCCACAGAATAACGCTCTGTTTCACAAGGAGGAACCCGACCTGACGTCAGGCCTGTGTGTCACCTCTGCACGGCTGGTGAGTGGCTTCCTGTTTCACGCTTTTGAAAATCAGTGTCTTATGTTGTATTTCATTTTATGTCAGCTACAGATGCAATATCATAAATCCATTGTACATTATACTATACTATGCATACTTTATGAGCTTCACTGCATTTTACAATAACATCAAAGGTATAACTCGTATTACTGAAGCAGGAACAGGGTGGATTTTATTGGATATATTTCAACAAGCAGAAATAGTAAAGAAAAAAAAATGACAGTATTTAATCATATGATCATTTAATGCCCAACATGAACACTGTAGGGACGCACGGTGGCTTAGTGATTAGCACGTTCGCCTCACACCTCCAGGGTCCAGGGTTCGAGTCCTGCCAGGCCATGTGTGTTTGCATGTTCTCCCCGTGCGGGGGTTTCCTCCGGGTACTCCGGTTTCCTCCCCCAGACATTGCATGCATGGTAGGCTGATTGGCATGTCTAAAGTGTCTGTAGTGTATGAATGGGTGAGTGAGTGTGAGTGAGTGAGTGAGTGAGTATGTGATTGTGCCCTGCGATGGACTGGCACCCTGTCCAGGGTGTACCCCGCCTTGTGCCCGATGCTCCCTGGGATAGGCTCCAGGTGGGATAGGCTCCCCATGACCCTGAAAAGGATTAAGTGGTATAGAAGATGGATGGATGGATGGACACTATAGTATCGACAGTACGGTCTAGTAATTATCATTTGAAGCTTATTAGACAGTATGTATAGACATAATAATGAGTAATTGTATTCCAGCATTATTGTTATTAGTGATAAAAGGATTTGCACAGTCTATTATTGAGCAGGTTTACAGGGGAAGAAACTCTCTCTGTGACTTGAAATTCTTGTTTTGATAGTCCACTATTTCACCCATGAAGTCAGATGCTAGAAAATGGCGTAACCCAGATGTGAGGAATTGATGATAAGCTTGCCTGATAGTTTTTTGGCACTGTTATTATAGAGGTCTGTTACATCGCACACAATGATCCAATGTTGAGCGATCCCTTGAGAGAGATGAATAAAGCATTCACACGCCGAGACTCCGTACAACCGTGTGACACGTCAGAGGAAGGCATCGCTGCCACCTGTTACTAGTGCTGTATGCCTCTAAGCTTTCACACATGTGATGCATAACAGTGCTGTATATTGGATTAGATGACACTGCCTGTAACTGATTTATGTCTCACTCTTGATTGAATTAGATGCTGTTGCTACACACTCCCAGTCCTCGGAGAGCGCTGAAAAGTGTACTGTGTAAAGGTGTACCGTGGTGGTGTTGTATTATTCAATTAGTACGTTAATGACTTTGGGATATTCACATATGGCTCTGGAATTATTGGCACCCTTGGTAAATACGGGTTTAAAAACAAAAGGTATTTGTGATTAATTTGAGAGAAATCCTTGAGAAAACGCTGACCCAATAATAGCTTCTTGGCAGAGACTTGGCAGATTTTCATTTAAAATCACTCTCACTTCATGATGTCATAAATCCTAACATGATTCACTGGGATTTTGGAGGAAAAACATCACAGATTTATTACACGATTTGGTTCTTTTCTGTATAACCATCCTTATTTTTTACAACAAATCCAAGTTGAGTGTTTCTTGCATAAAAAGCTCCATTTAACTCGCCTCCAAAGAATGGCATTCTAGCACATGGAGACATGTTTGACTCTTCAACCGTCTGTCTCGCTGTGTGTAAGGCCAAAATACACTTGCACAGATTCATTACAGCTCTGGATGGCTGTTTTAAACTTCTTAATGACTGCCTTAACACTGGATATGAGTATTTTCAGTTGTTTTTATCACCATTTCCTGATTGATGAAGTTCAGTACAGATTTGTATATTCTGTAATTTTCACCTTGTTGATGAATGAATAAGGGACTCTCAAGGTTCAGTAATGTTAGAAGTACACCACTTTCAGTATTTACTAGAAATATAGAAATCTACAAATGTAGATGTATTGTCTAGGTATTTGTACTGATTATTTATTCTTATCTAAATAAAGAGAATATGTTGTGTATTATTGTGATTATTGGACTCCTACTGAACACAGTAATGAATATTGTTAAAGCAGGCGCTTTGTAAAAGTTTGATCAGGTCTGTATGGGGCAATATGGTGTATTATCATTTGTAATAAAAGTGGGTGATTCTTTTAGTCTCAGGCTTTCGTACACTTTTATTGATTCAGTTATTGGTTACATCTATATCTAATTATCCTACTCATTATTTATCCCTGTAATGTGAAAGGGGTTTCTTTTTTTTCTTCTTTTTTTTTTTTTGCATGTTGGGTTTAAATTAGAAACATGAAAGAAACAAGAAACTTAAATTAGAAACAAGGCTGCAAGCTCAATAGGAGACTTACTGAATAGATAAAGGATGAAGAAACATGTTTATGAAATCACATCTCAGGAATAGTACTGAGTAAGTAGTGAATATCTGCTTGCCTAACATGCTCTTCATTTTCTTATTTCTTATTGTCTGGCTGTGCAGAACCCACGCTCCCCCTCTCAGACTCGGACTACAAACCCTCCCCTCAGGTTTAGTAAGAAAGTCTTCCAGAACAACTCAAACGTTTCTTGTGCCGGAGACCCTCAAGCCAGACTGGGCAGCTACTCTCAGGCCTATGGACCCATCAACAGAACAGAGCTGAACAGCCTGCTTAGGGGTCGCCAGCAGCTTTAGACTGTTGGACTGAATATGTAAATACATTTATATGAAAGGAGACATACACCTCTATCTGCTGCATGTAGGATGATGTCAGATTTCACTGTCAGATTGAACCTTGTACAGAAAAGTGAACTTCTTGCAATAAATGTAATTTGTAAACATCTTGAGTGTGTAGATGCTTTAAAGTGCAAAGGCTTATCAGTGTGATGGTTCGAGTTATAGTAGAGGTATGTAGATAATCGAGGTAAATGTGTGCAATTGAATAGGGCCTTTCCTATATTTTACCTAGGGTCCCCAAATCACTAAATCTGCCTCTGATAAACAGATTTTTTCCAAATGTGTAATCATCGATATGTTGTTCGTTTGTAAGTGTTGGCAAATTTGTATCATAACATTCAGTTGCTGATTATTTTCCTATAACAGCACGTTGTGTTTTCATTCTTTATACAGCAAAAAAAAAAAAAAAAAAAGAGACTGAGGGTCACAGCAAAAGTTTTTGTGTGTGTGTGTGTGTGTGTTGGATGGGTTAACACTTGATCATTAACTTTATATTAATTTATTTATTTAACAAGGAAAGATGTTGGATAAAAGTGTGCACGACGATGCAGTAATCATTTGATGTTCTGAGTTGGGGACAAATACAGTAATATTAGGGGTGGGGCGGATCGATCCTGAAGTAACGGTACCTGTGATACTGATGTTGCATCGAAAAGATCGATCCTCACATAAAGGTGTTTTCTTTTCCAGTGATTTTATTTATTTAGATAAAAACATTAAATATTAACATTTAATATAATATCAAATATTAAGAAACATAATATTTACTTATTTAATAAAAAATATATATATATTTTTAAATGTTGCTTAAAAGTGCTTAAAATCTGTTCTGGTTTTTAACATGCACATGACTAATTAGAGGTGCATCGAGAGCACAAATCCCAAAACCTTTTAGTGGTCATGAAAATGTATTCAGATTTAGCATATTTAACGATGCATTCACTTCATAAATCATGACACACTGCTCTCCCCTACAGGAAAGTACATGTAAGTTCAAGTGCATGTTTTTAAAAGTAAAATAAAAAAAGTATCGGTATCGGGGATACCTATTGGTATCGGATAGATATCAAATTTTGCAGTATCGCTCAGCGATTAATATATTAATATAGCGCTCTGAAGAGGCGCTGTAATGCCACATGACCTTCGGCATGACGTCAGAGGCTCTAGCCTGGGAGGGAGGGGGAGGGGGAGGAGGAGGAAGTGAAAGGGGAGGAGACATCAGCTACAGACCCCAGTGTACAAACCTAACCGCGCACGGACTTCCACAGCAACCATATTATTGTCATTTTATAAAAACCATTCCTGTGCGTCACAGTAAATAAGGTAAGTCTTTATGTTTGTTTGTTTTTAATAGACAAGTGAAGAAAAGAATAAAATAACGTTCGCCGTTAGTGTCGGGGTTTCAGCCACGCAGTGGTGTTTAGACAGCACGCACTAAAGCAAAACCGAGCCGTTTGAGTTGGACTTCTGAGGGTTTGACGCGGTGTTTGTTACCGCACGCTAAACGTCGTGTCACGGTGGGATGGCACGCGGCCATCTCGAGCCTCTGCGTTACTCACGCGCTCAGCTGGTGCGGGATGTCGAGGATGAGGAGGAGGATGTTAATGCGCGCGCGCTGAGGTGGCATCCCAAATGGCACCATGTTGGATATGTAGTGCACTAAAAAGTGGCGTATACACTCCTTGCTTTACACCGATATGTAGCGCACGTGTGTAGGCAGTAGAGGGTTATTTGGGGCTTCGTTTTAAATCCTAACGACAGCAGGCCAAGCTTTTAGGAGATTATATTCTTCTCTGCGCCTTTAGTCTAACGCCACAACAACCGCCATAATGAACAGACTGGCATTACTGACATTAACCTCAATATGTTTGTAAATGAAACAAGCTCAAAACGGAGTGTTGAATAAACACTGAATTCCACTGGTCAAACTTCTAGTGTGCTTTATTATGGCTTCATCTCCAACCTACTGTACTTCTGTGTCCATTTACCTGAAGGTATAAATATGCAACACAGCTCTCAATTACTTTACTGTTGACATCCAGTAATGATTAATCATTAATCCTGGTCGTTAGACACTTCTGATTTATTTATCAGCTAAATACTCCAGTATGATAGGTCTAGTCATGTATGGCTTCGGTTGAGGCCAGTCCTGCTCAATGAGTATTGAGATCATTGATAAATGATCAATATATACTGGGTTTTTCACCAACACCACCTTCGCCTACCTACCTTGCTCGTCATTGTTTGGGCCAGCTCATCAAATCATCCCCTACGTTCTGGCACATTCTGCTGCATCATACTCCAGTTCATTTGCGCTGCCAGGAACTAAAACAAGACCTGTTTGTCTTGCTTCATTTTCTTAATGTGACCTCAAAGCATTAAGGTTAGGCTTGGTGTATCTGTGCAGTTCTCCAAGAGAGTGTATTTGTGGGAATGAGTGAATTATCTTAGTGTGTGTGTGTGTGTGTGTGTTTGTGGGTGGGATGGTGATTGGGTGAAAGGCTAAAATGTTGGTGACATTATGTAAACAAACACGTGTGTGTGTGTGTGTGTGTGTGTGTGTGTGTGTATGTTTGTTTACATAAGATACAATGGGCAATATGGAGGTCTGCACAAATGATGGAGGTCATGTGCATATATTGTGCGATAAGTCGATAATGTCATTATCGTGACAGGCATAAACCTGCTGCTATTAATCATTTTTCTCATTTGGAAAAAGAAATGGACCATAATTTGAAATAACTGCTGTGTGAGGAGTGAAACAAGACAGGACATTAATCAGTGATGCTGTGAGGCCTCTAAATTGATTACTTTCCTATAACCGCACACCTCAAAGTGTTTTATTTGCCAATGCTAACCATTTTATTTATTAACGGAATGCGCAGCATCATTTTTGATTCATTTTTAGTTAGATGTATTGTTGTGAGACGTCCACGAAACCAGTTATTCCGGTTATCACCTACGTTAAAGCAGTCTCTTTTTTCCCCTCAATATTAATAAGACCGAAAAGAAATAAATTCAGCTTGTCATGTTCTTAGGAACCCACAGAACTTTCCATCCGGAAGGCCTTCCTGTGCTGGGAAACCTGAAGATAACAGCTTTACTGCTAACTGTTACACAGCATGGAAGACTCCTCCCCAAATTGCTCAATAGATTTCTACTCTGAAAAATCTTCACCATATCAACAATTTCAACGTATGGAGTCATCTGTCAAGTCACTGTGTTATGACATGTAACTATAGAAACAATGACGTCCCCATGAAATCATGGCTTGGAAGTGGAATCGTGGAAGTTTTAGTATGGCTATGTTAGCCTTAAGGTTATCTGGAAGCTAGTGTGCTTCAAACCTATGGCAAACCTCACATTTAGAAGATACATGCTTTCAAACCTTACAGTCTTTTTCTACCACCAGTACGGTTCAACAATTTCTATGACATCATTCTGGACATCACTTCAGGTTCTCATCAGATTTTCTGTCCAATGTGTGTCCCACCCCCAATATTATAAAAATCCATGGTACTAACTGTCAAGTACGGTTTAGCCCGGGCTGTGAGGTAAGCTAGACACTATTGGCTGTAATAAAAAGGCGGAGAAACCCCTCGATATGTCCCGTTCCGACTTCTTGTTTCAGTGGGAATTACATCGGTGCATCGAATAAAGCTGCACATTTCAAGGCACTTCAAGATAAACTCGTGATTTGTCTTGCGGCCAGAACTACTGTCACAGCTCTGCTGTTATAGAAAGTCTATCAACACCTTCTGAATAATCAGCAAACAGGATTCAGCAGTGTTGTGGTATAAATCGCAGTCATTGGACAAGGATGAGAACTTCTGTGCACTGGTTATTACACAGTGTTGCTATTATCTTGTGTATGAATGGTAGTTCTGTGAGGACTGATCACTCATAAGCTCATTATATGTCTTACCCATTTATATATATGCTTTAGCTTTATATAAATGAGATGCCTGGTCCACAGATGATGTAATGGCATGTAAACGACTGCTTGAAGTGAATGTATTGGGTCATGTTTCCAAGTCATGCAAATATTTGTAAAAAATTGGGTCATTGGGCACGGACAGTTGCTTTGCATGTTTCCGCCAGGTGTAGATCGGCATGGCAAATGGAGTTCCCAAAGATGAGTCATCAGTTATTGTTACTCCCTGAGGTGAGGACATCAAATTTAAGTGTGAAACACACATTAAGTCCCTGCCCAGTAGACTGGACATGAAGACGAAATTAGGTCTAATACTGAATGTCCTGGGCACACGGTGGCTTAGTGGTTAGCACGTTCGCCTCACACCTCCAGGGTCTGGGGTTCGATTCCCACCGTGGCCCTGTGTGTGCGGAGTTTGCATGTTCTCCCTGTGCGGTTTCCTCCTGGTACTCCGGTTTCCTCCCCCAGTCCAAAGACATGCATGGTAGGCTGATTGGAATGTCCAGAGTGTATGAATGGGTGTGTGAATGTGTATGTGATTGTGCCCTGCTGGATGTGATGGATGGGCATCCTGTCCAGGTTGTACCCCACCTTGTGGCTGATGCTCCCTGGGATAGTCTCCAGGTTCCCCGTGACCCTGAAAAGGATAAGCGGTATAGAAGATGGATGGATGGACTAAATGTCCTGTTACACCCATGGAGTGCAGTGACCATGAACTCATTTTTGGGGATTCTTTTAATTCGCAGTGTTTTACTACTGAATCATTGCTCCTGAATCTACCAAAAATGTGACACTTTGCCCATTAACTACAAGAGATATACATGGTAACTGTGTAAAAGGAGAGGCATTATACTTTAGAAGGTTAAGGGTCATGACTGGTTCAGACATTTGTGAATTGTCAGTCTGACTAATGTTGGATGTGGGTGTGTGCATATATTCCTGTTCTTTGTGAGCTAACTGATAGTTTGGGTGTCTAATGTCACCTCTTCTTTTCCCAGGTCCCTTACCCTTCCCTTAGCTCCGCCCATCAGTTCGCTTCTGCTCTGGACAGTCTCCTGCAAAATGTCCAACTTTTCCACAGTTGTAATGGTTTAATCCTGGTCCATAGCCCTGACGGCCGGGTCTTCCTCGTCTGCGTGCTTTTGGTCTTCCTCTCCTCTCCATCTTTCTTTCCTTTGCCTCTCGTAGGAGCTTCTCCGTGTGGATTGCATACCTTTCCACTTGTGTGAGGTTTCTGGTGTCCCAGGCGATACATTGTTGTTTGACTATAGCGGCAATTTCTGGTTTCATAATTCTGTTACTGAGATGTGCCTCCCTGTGACGGCTGCCTGCCCATCTGCCAGAGCATCGGGTTTCTCCAAGCCTGAGTTTGGCCTTTCTCCAAGGCAGACGTGTCCTGCTGCTCCTGATGTCTTCCAAAGTCCAGGGTTTGTGAACTAGCATAGGGCCTCCTTCTCCGGCCACTAGAGGCCTCTAGCATTGGGGCATTTACCACGGCGTGCACTGTCCCTTCTCTGTCTGATTTTGTTGGTCTGAAGCCCTCAGGCAGCAATGTTGTTGATCCCTTCACTTGGGATCTCATGTGTAACGCCACCGGTGAAGATAGTACGGCTGGCGCATAGTTCGGTGGGGGTTGTTGGCTCAGTTCTGATAGGTTCAGATAGAGTGGCATAGGCTGGGCTGCTTCATCGTGAGGAGGTGCCTCTGAAACTGCAGGTTCCTCACTCCTTACTGGCTGTGGGTGTCACGGTGGGGCGGAGTCCAGGTCGGGATCGGCTTTCTGCAATTTAGCACACTGAGAAACAGATGAGGGCCCTGCCTGACATTTTTTTGTCTCTTTTATGTGCCTCGCTCTGCCATTCGGCAAATGCCTTCCAGTCAGCCAAAAACTGCACTTCGCTCTTTGTTTTAGGGGTCTCTCTCTCCTTTGTCTCCAAATTATGTTTCAGTTGTTCTAACTGTCTGAGGCTAAAACTACCTTTTTCTGGAAAAGCATATTCTTTATCCCATACATCATATTGATTCAAACATCCTTCCCCATAATTCACACGCATAAACATGATATTAGGATCAACATACGAGCACCCTGTCACAGGATGTGCTTTGCTATATGTTTTTCCAATATTTTATTTTATTTTATTTCTATTTTTACAACTTCTATAACTTTCAAAGTTTTAATCAATTTAGCGTGCTATGAAAATCAAGTGAATATGCATTCTCGTGCACAGACAGAAAAGGTTAAAAATGTGTGCCAAATCTCTAGACATTCAATTAATCATATAACCTATAGGTTCAATAGAGCAAACCTTAAGAATGTAAAAGAGTTTACTTGTGAGGGCCAGTCCACATACAGCAATTTGGTAGGACTTACAGTTTTCTCTTCCGTTCTTTTAAAAAAAATATATATATATATTATTAATTGCCACTTGATAATAATCCGCCGTAAAAATACTGCGCCTCTTGCGCTTCTTAATAAGTACTCTCTTTACTTATTCATTGCTTGAACCGGACTCTTTCCGTTAGCAAATATTTTTATCGTTATTATCTCTCTCTATATATATACCCATCGGTATATATCTTAGTTTTGAAGCTGTGATCTAAGAAACACCAATATCTCTGCCATCGCAGAGGTGAAGTTCCTGGAACTTCTTATAAGAAATCGCTCCATGTAATTCTTCTCTCAATGTAATACGCACATTTCTTATATCATTGACTCCCTTCCATACAGACAGCAATACACAATGACTTCATAAAATTCTAATTCTAAATTCTTGAAGATTTCTACCAGTCAGTGGTAAGGCTGCATCAGTCTTTCACTCTGCACAGCAAAGGCAAACCGCCTTCGTGTCAACACAGACTTCAGGGTGAAACTTTTCCATGAACGTCTTCCGGTTTGCTTGTTGTCCAGAAAAGCTGAAAAGACTCACGCAGCCCAGCCAGGAGACGCCAAATTGTCGTGGAAATTAGACAACACTCGAAGCCTCGTCCTCTGAAGGTAAAAAGGTTTATTACAGAAAGATGGATAATACAGGATAGAATAATGAGAGTGTTCTGAAGCCCTTGTACTAAACCACTACTATATATATGAAACGCAGAGCATGACATAATTCTGTGTACCGATAAGAAGCAGTTTGAGGCAGTTCAAACAGGCTTTGTTTTAGGATCTTGGAAGATGTTTAGACGAACCTTGAACAGAAGAACATGTTTGTGTCTCTGTAAGCAGATAAACATTCTGTAGTGAGCTCAGTGACATGACATGACCTTCTTAGGCGTTATCCTCTGATAAGAATGAAACAGAACAAGAACAAAACTATTACAAAGTAAAAATGAGTAATTTCCCTCACACTGTTTATGACTGACCTCCTGATTAAAGCTTAAACAAAAAAAGATTGGTATTTGGATTGGTTTTGGTCGTAAAAATCCTGATCGGAGCATCCCTAATGAACACCATTAAACTAAAGCGCTTTGCATCTGACGGGTAAGTGAACTCACCCAATCTGACTCCAGCCCAGAACCATGACAGTGGAAAATGTCTAATAGTGTAGCTTTAAATATATTTAAGAGGAGCAGACTTCAAACACTGAACATTGAGGTTTATTGTATTTGTTTACAAGGTGGAACAGGTTAACGGTTGTTTTTTGCATACAGTCTGTAAAATTAACTGAAAATATTAAATTTAGTTTATCAGAAGGTAAATTAATTTGTCATGGCTCACACTATGTTCCTAAATTCTGTCATAATTGACAAGCTCAAGTTTTCTCATGCCTACTTGTGTGTTATATTGTGGCACATTATTGTTACCATCTCTAAAAAAAAAAAAAAAATTAATCAAAAAACCCTCAACTTCAACGGTGCTCCTAAATTTTTGTAATTATTATCAATGAAATTGTCTTGCGTCTCTCCTCCTGTAAACACTGTTATTACCTTTTCTGCATTCGCCTGAATTGTTTTCATTTGGTTGCATATTGTTATATTTGATGCATATTTTCATTTGGTTGATGGTATTTTTATTTTTACTTATCCTATATTTTGGGTACAATTTTATTTATATTTTGCTTCTACGAGATGATGCACTTTAAGGATCAGTCTAATTTCATGCAAAGATTTGTACATTAGCAGGAATGTAGCACAACATGGAGGTGAAAGCAGCGGTCTGTTTATTTAAATGTGAAAGTGCAATAAAAATGTCATCTCTAAAATGAATGAATAATCGTGATAAATAATCGAGATCTCAATATTGATCAAAAATAATCAGGATTATCATTTTGGCCATAATCGTGTAGCCCTAACATGGAGTTCACTCTGTGCACAGGGGTATTGTCATCCTGGAACAGGTTTGAACAACTTAAAGCTACAGCATACAAAGACATCCTATACAATTATATTCTTCCAACTTTGGAGCCAATTCCAGGGAACTCCACATCTCCGTTTTCGCAAATCCATTATTCCATCTGTGTTCTCTACAGTTCGGAAATCATAGGCTTCAGTGTTTACCACCAACTACTATACAGGTGTTATGATAGTTATGTATGACAGTTATGTTTCAGCATAAGCAGTCAGTCAGTGAGCGACTCTTCTAGGTTTACTTGACTGTGGTGTGGCAAAATATTGATTCTGTAGTAACATATTAGTGAATCTTCTTATCATTAGACAGTTATAGAATGATTAGATGATTTAAAAAATCTGAGCACCAATTGGTCACACAGCTGAGGTCTGTTTTTCCTCAGAGCTGAGATCAAGCTGAAGGATTTCAGATAGGGCCTTATCCACATAGTTCTGTATGTGTGTATGTGAGTGTGTGACAGGGTGGAAGAGAGGTAACGGTGTAGAAAGCTTGCTCCGTCAGCGTTCTGAAAAGGCTGTCGGCTCATGATGACGACTGCAGATAACCTTGTTTATCCACAACGAAAACTCATTTCTGTTCCTTATTTAGCATGTTTGCATCCATAACAAAGCAGTAAGAAAACGACACTGGTAGTACTTAAGATTTCTGAGAAAACTATATTCATTGGACCACACAAGTCTAGCTGAGGGTTGTCCTCTATAGAAGATTCACTTCTGACATGAATGTGAAAAAGTATGCAAGCATGAAGTCGACAGGTGTAATACAGGCCAGTCAGATTAGCATTTTGCATAAATCATATTCCCAACAAGGTACGGTCTAAAACTGGAATTGATTTGTTTGATGTCTGACGCTGATGAAAAATAATCAACCAAATCTAATTTCTACTGTTTGAGGACTCTCTTAACACTAATTTGGTGTTAAATTAAAAAAAAAAGCCGTAAATATAATGATCTACTTTTTCTTGTTTAAAATTTGGTCTGTTATTTGGATGTGAGAATCACAGTGGAATTTCAGTGCGTCATGTGAATTTGAATGGAGAGATTAGAAAGCAGGAGACTGAAAACAACCAGTCACTGTACACAGTTCTGGATGAAAGTGAAGTAATCCACATGGGATTTGGCATTCAGTGGAATTGGAGCAGTGTCGCCTAATACTGCTTTTCATCATTTACATAATGTAACAAAGAAAGTGACTATTTCTGAAAATGCATGGTAAATTGATTTCCCCCAAACACAGCAGTACAGGTCTAAGGGACTAAGCAGTACATTTTGTGTTCTTTCTAAACCTAACTGTAAATGTAGTTTCCTTCAGTTTGTACCGAAGGCCCAAGTAAAGTGTCACACTGCATTCAGTCGCTGAGTTCACAGTGTCCATGGCTACCTTTCTTCCCCTCTCCATTAGTCTCAAAACCCGAATTTCTAAGAAAGCAATACTTGTACCTAAAGTGTCTTTTGTCCTCCTTTGCCATTAGAGCCAACTTGCTGGTGGTCAGGACACAAAAATGCCTAGCCTAGTAGATCTTTGTTGATTTTTATCAGCAGTCTAATATTGCACTTGAAGATATCAGCATGTCACAGACTATAGAGAAACCATTCAGTCTTTTTCACCTTTAGTTGCTGTACTCTGGCTATGTTTACACAAGTCACAGCATGGCACCATGGATTAAAAAGGAATCGGTGCCCTTGCGGTTTCACAGGTTATTTTTCTATCGAGATTTTCTTCTCCTTCACGGCATTCACGGCAGTGTCCTAAAATCATGTGCTGACCATTTAGCAGAGTTATACAGATGTACTCAGCATGTCACTCGGTCTGTATGTGATCCCCACTTGCTTTAAGAAGGCCACCATTTTGCTCGTCCCTGAGAAGTCCATCATTTCCCATTTGAACAACTACAGCCACATGGAAATAACCTCTATTGTTATGAAGTTCTTTGAGGGGATGGTCCAATCCTTCATTTGCTCCTGCCTGCCCACCCAGTTAGACCCCCTGCAGTTTGGATACCGCCCCAACAGGTCCACCGATGACACCATCACCCTGGCACTGCACATGGCCCTTAGCCACCTGGAGTGGAAGAACACACTATGTGAGAATGCTGTTCATTGACTACAGTTCAGCATTCAGTACCAAAATTCCCACCAAGCTTGTCACTAATCTACAGGACCTGGGTCTGGACAGCCATCTGTGCAACTGGATCCTGAACCTTCTGACGGGTAGGCCACAGATGGTCCAAATTGGAAGCCTCACATCCTCCTCTCTCACCCTCAGTACAGGAGTTCCCCAAGGCTGGATGCTCAGCCCCCTTCTGTACTCCCTGTTTATATATGACTGTGTAGCACAGCACACTTCAAATCGCATCCTTAAATTTGCAGACGGACACCACCATTGTAGGTCTTATCTTGGATGCTGATGAAATGGAATACAGAAAAGAGGTCAAAGACCCCTGGCTTCTTGCTGCCCGGTCAAAAACCTCTCCCTGAACATCAGTAAAACATTGTGAGATCATTGTGGACTACAGGAAGAGACAGGTGGCTGAGCATGCCCTTATCCACATCAACAGAACAGAAGTGGAATGTTTTAGGAGGTTTTTAGGAGGCAGTTTTAAAATCCTTGCCGTCCGCATTTCCAACGACTTCATATGGTCCACACACATTCACACAGTGATGCGAACAGCCTGGCAGCATCTGTACTTCCTCACATTGTTGCACCATTGAGAACATTCTCAGTGGCTGCATCACAGCCTGGTATGGCAGCTGTTCCTTTGGTGACCACGGGGACCTACAGAGAGTGATGAAATCAGCTGAGCACAACATCAGCAGGAAATTGCCCTCTCTGCAGGACATTTACTTGAAACGGTGCATGAGGATGCCAAAAAGATCATCGAGGACAGCAGTCATGCTTGATCTTTCCATTGCATTCCTCTGCAAGGCACTACCGGAGCATCCAGGGGCACCCAAATAGACTAAAAAAGTTACTTTCCCTAAGCCATCAGACCCTTAACCAGTCAGTGACAACATAATTTGCATCTTTTCTGCATACCACTTTGTACATTTAGTATGTACATTATCCACCCATATTTATATGGGTGTATATTTTGTGCATCTTGTATGTATTTCTGTGGATTTTGTGCATCCTGAAAAAATATTCTTTATTTTTTTGCCCTCGATATACTTGGTATTGCATTTAAATGTGCATATTTTGTTTAGTAGATCTTGCATGTTATTATATATTATATATGTCCAATATTTGTCAATGGAGCTACCATTTCAATGTGCAGTTTTCCATGTCTTGTTTTTGTCCAATTTTCCAACTGTGCAAATGACAAATGAAAGACTTTGTCTTCTGTTTACTGGAATGAGAGGATCCAATCCTCATTTAGGAACCACATTTTGCTCATGGATTCTATGCAAACAAAAAATCGTGCTCCTGGTTCATGTTAGAGGTACAGGTATTCCTGCCTAACATCACTAAACCCTCAGGGAAGTACCAGTCTGTAGTTTGTGGGATCACATTAATATTAATAAAATTGTGTGGAAAGACTTGCTGTCTGGACTATACAACTATTTTTTTTTTAAAAAATACACTGCTCCAGTCTGCAGTGCTTCTGAGAAGTTCTGAATGCTATCTAAATATGTAGAACTTTTTCTGGACCAGCTTGTGAGTGCTTTTTATGATTACGTACTCCCAGTGTGCATCTTCTGCTGCCGTTATAGATTATGCTGTGTGGACAATATATATCGTATGAATTAATACGTTTCAGTAACAGCATTATATTTTGCACAGGAGTCTGACATACAGTAGAATGGTTTAGAGTATTTTTCCTCTATTAATGATACTTTTAAAAATCTAGAAAAGGTTATATACTACAGCTTTAAGGTTGTACAACTAAAGTCAGGTTTTGCCTGTAAGCTGTGTGTAAATCCCTATTTAAATTACTGTTGTGAGGAGATTGCACATGTCCCCTAAAATAATTTGACTTAATACCCTCAAGTAGCTTCCCTGCCAATGTATTCCTTCTTTCTGATGTTTATTAATAGTAGCAGTAGCTGATCATAGTTATTTACTTGTTTGCCTTAATTATGGATTCACGGGAAGCACAGCTAAATGTTGCCAATTGGACCTTTGGGATTTATGCCATAGTTGAAAAAGTTTATTATTGACAGCCAGCTGGCCTTATGTCAATAGAAATGATAGAATTTGGTCACTGCTGATTCTTTACTCCAGAGGGTTCATCTGTTAGAGCTTAAACTATGACTTTGCAATACTCATTTAATTTATTTACACTGTCTTTTATTTGTTGTTCATTTCATGCAGCAAGGTCAGAGTTAGGAAAGGAGACATGTCACAAGAGAAGACTGGCTACCCTGTAATGGGGGAGGACAAACCCCTTCACGGTAATGTATACGGCCCAACTCAGCCTGATGCGTTTGGGATGCCTCCACCCAACTACAGCCAGGCTCCAGGTGGACTTTCTTACCCAGCACCAGGACCGTATGGCCAGCCAGGTTTTCCCCA
>NC_071278.1:10009246-10091746 GCF_023375685.1 Ictalurus furcatus
ACGCTATTAGATATTTAGAAAGGGGGAGGAGCTATTCAGTATGTCCCACCCTAACTTCCTGTTTTGGTGGAAATTATGTCAACACATTGAATAACACTGTGTTTCAAGGCACTTCACAGGAACTTTAACACTCATTCGAATAATCAGTCACAAGCCAATTAAATCACATGACAGTTTCGCTAGTCACCAAATAGAATAACATATCAAAAGAGAGTTTTAATAAGCTTTTTTTTTCACTTTTTACTGCATCCTTTTAAGATTATAACTCGTCATACTGTATAAGATGATCCCAATTAACTCTTGGACGATATTCTACGAATATAAGATAACATAACATGTGTCCCATAACATGTGTTCTCCATATCAGATTTAAGCAGTATCACACTAGCAAGAGAGTTGTTATAGTAAGTATCAGCGCGGTTGTGATTACTCCTATTCGGTATAACTGTACAATGATTGCGAGTGTGATTTACGCAATATCACACAAGCAAGAATGCAGTTATACTGAAAAGCAACATGGCTGTGATTCGGCGTAGGCGCAAGCCGCAGGCTGAGTGTTGTAGCTAATCACAGCCGTGCCGATATTCAGTAAAATCGTACTCTTGCTCGTGCGATATGGCACGTTGGTTAGCTGGCTATACATTGATTGTGAAAATAGTGATGCTGGTGAAATTGGCATACCTTCATCCTTTTCATCTTCATCAAACGAGCTTTCATCCATCCTCTACCGCTTACTCCTTTTTCAGGATTACTGGGAACCTGGAGCCTATCCCAGGGAGCATCGGGCGCATCGGGGTACACCCTGGACGGGGTGCCAATCTATCAATCACACACACAATCACATACCCATTCATACACCCATTCATACACTATGGACACTTTGGACATGCCATGCCATGTCTTTGGACCCCTGGATGGGGTGCCAATCTATCAATCACACACACAATCACATACCCATTCATACACCCATTCATACCATTGGACACTTTGGACATGCCATGCCATGTCTTTGGACTGGGGGAGGAAACCGGAGTACCCGGAGGAAACCCCCACAGCACGGGGAGAACATGCAAACTCCTGGGAACCTGGAGCCTATCCCAGGGAGCATCGGGCGCATCGGGGTACACCCTGGACGGGGTGCCAATCCATCGCAGGGCGCAATCACACACACAATCACACACCCATTCATACACTATGGACACTTTGGACATGCCATACCATGTCTTTGGACTGGGGGAGGAAACCGGAGTACCCGGAGGAAACCCACGCAGCACGGGGAGAACATGCAAACTCCGCACACACAGGGCCCCGGCAGGACTCGAACCCCGGACCCTGGAGGTGTGAGGCAAACGTGCTAACCACTAAGCCACTGAAACCCACGAGCTTTCATATTTATGTGTGTTTCAAATGTATCATTTGCCATGTCCGCTCCTTATGCTGTTAACTCTACTGTAATAACAGTATTGAAATAGGAAGTGGAATTTTACATGATGAACACAGACAAGCGGAGTGATACACAGTGAAATGTCCCAGTGAGGTTATAGGAAATATAGGCACGCTTGGAACACCGCTCAACCAATTAAATTAGTGGATTGGAACTGTTGTATAAATTGCTTTTATATAACACTTCTATATACAAAAAAAATTAATATTGAGTAAACATTTCAGACACAGTATGACCAATTATTTTGTTTTATTTTTGCTCCACCAATGAAAATAGTTACCAAAGAAGCCACAGCTGGATAGAGTATTGCACGTTGGCATACCTTCTGTTGGTGTTTTTTAGGCGAGTGTCATAGCAGTGCTCACACTCTGAAATTGTAAAATAATAATAATAATAATAATAATAATAATAAATAAATAAATAAATAAATAAATCATACCATTCATTTGCTGTGAAGAGAAAAGGAGCTGTTGAAATTAAGCAGTATTTCCCCCCTTACACCATGACCGCCCTTTATTTAAACGTGGTACAATGAATTTTTTTGGCTGTTTATTGGAGGCAAAGAACTTTTTATTCCTGAATTTTCCATCGTCCAAGTTGACATTATTTATAGGTTTACTTGTTTTTGAATTATTGAGGTTTGGATTACTCACACCCTCACTTTCATTTATCGATTTATCCTGGTCAGGGTCATGGAGGATCTGCAGCCTATCCCAGGAACACTGGGTGTCAGGTGGGAATACACCATAGATGGGAGAAAATCCATCGCAGACGTTTGGAAGGATCCCATTTTATTCAAGTGACTAGTCAAACAGGCTAATAAATATCCATACATCCATACATCCATACATTTTCCATACCACTTATCCTACACAGGGTCATGGGCAGCCTGGAGCCTATCCCAGGGAACTCGAGCACAAGGCGGGGGACATCCTGGGATGGGGTGCTAACCCACCGCAGGGCACAATCCCAGTCACACCCATTCACACAAAACGGACAATTTGGACTTGGAGAGGAAACCAGCGTACCCAGAGGAAACCGACAACCCCAGAGGTGCGAAGCCAACGTGCTAACCACTAAGCCACCATGTCACATGCTAATAAGTATAAGAAATCAATAATAAATATAATAACTTTGAGTGAGTTCCACCACTGTAACAGTATTTTTTTAAATCATAGATCGCTGGGGGATCCCCGGACCACACATTGAGACCCACTGCTCTAATAACGTTTTTCCTCTAAACCTGGTGGCATCAAAATTCTTACATTTTCAATGTAAATTTACTATGTCGCAGAAATTTATTTAGAATCTGATAGCTTGTAATTAGGGATTAAATGAACTATTTTGGCAAAGATAAATGATACAATGAGCCCTTTAAACAAGCAAAATCAACACATTTTTTAAATAATCAAATGTATAGAGAAGTTAATAATTGCTTTCATTGTGAAATCACAGTTTACATGTTTGAAATGAAAAGTATTTCTCTGTAAAGCAGTGTGAAAATGTATTACACGTTCATTAGTATTATCACCAATATACCACGATATGATTTATATTTTCCATCAAATTAAAATACAGAAGCTCAGCTTCACTCGCAGTTCATTTAAACTAAAGATGCCAGAGCTCTGCTCCTATAAGTTCCTGCCCACTTTTACCCCTGCTTGTAAACATATTAAATACTATAATGGTCTTATGCTGTATTCCTGTGGATTTTTTTTTTTTTTAATCAATTGTATTTTTAAAAAGCACACAAACGCATTAATTACTCTACATGTTAACCACATTGTAAAGTGCAAATAATTTAGAACACAATTCAGCAGTAGAAAAATGGCATACTTTAAAAAAATAATAAAAATTCGTATTCAATTGTGCTACGCTTTAGAGCTTGAAAATGTTACATCACAGTCCTTGTGGTCATATGAAATGAATTTCTTCAACATGTTTTGAGAGGTAGTCGTGATATTTAAAACCATGGAATCCTGTCCAGCCGTAGAGTAGACACTTAGAAATAGTTTTTGGTAAATGTGAACATTGTTATAATGAGGTTAAATTTGGTCAAATTCCAGTTTGATGTAATATGTTAACAAAAACATGTTGAAATGTTGATAACTTCAACAAAATAGACTTCATGTGAAAACTATAATTAATTTCCTGGTTACACAACTGCACTTTTTGACCATGTAGTACACAGTTATAGAAGGGAATTGTTTATAATCACACTATCCGTTGTCACCCAGATGAGGACGTGTTCCCTTTTGAGCCTCTCAAGGTCGCTTCCTCGTGTCATCTCAGGGAGTTTTTACTTGCCACTGTCACCTCTGGCTTGCTCATCGGGGATACATTTATTAATTTAAAATTGATATCCTGAATTGATATATTTCTGTAAAGCTGCTTTTGTGGCAATGTCCATTGTTAAAAGTGCTATACATATAAAATTGAATTGAACGTTATCTGAAAGAAAGGCTTGAATAACACTATCTCTTTGATGAGACAATGAATAGTTTGATGTGCTGTTTGAAGGCATATTAAAGAAGTGTGATCTCGCTGGGAGGCAGAGTTAGTCTCTTCTCTCGCACGGACAGCATGTTGTCCATGTGCATGGCGATGACACGGCACAGCTCCAGACTCTGCAAGTCACACATACAAGCATCTTTCAGTACTCAGAAAACTGGCTGAGAAAAGTATGCTTAAAAAGTACCATAGAATCCTTTCTCCAAATCATATATTTTATAATGTAGCAAATTCAATGTCCACATCTCATACCTGATCTACTTGTAGTTGTGTGATGCGCTGAGATGTTAGATCCCCCAGCATTATCTCTACGTAAGGGTAACTGGAGCCAGCTACAGGCCTCTGTGTCCGCGTAGACTGCACCTCTTTCAGGGGGAACTTCACCATCAGCTCCTGGAGAATAGTAGGGCATCCATTTATGAATTATTTCCTTTTTTTTAACAATAATAGGTCCATTTCCATAGAAATCAAAATCTTGTATTTTTACTTACGTGTGTGTCTTTGTTCAGAAAGTTCAAGCCATTTTGATTGACAGCTAGTATGCAGGGGCAGTCTATAGAGCTGTTACTGCTGCTTTGTATATAGAAGAATGAGGAGCCAAACATGGGCAAAACACTTACAAGCCCTACAGTCACAAAGTATAGAAAAGTTGTTATCAGTACATGGTTCACATAGTGAACACTCACATTCATGCTCTCTTATCTAGTTAATGTTCTCTATTGCAAATGCTGTAGTACTATACTGTACAACAAAGAAAACTCCTCACCCAGGAACTGGGCTCTGGCCTGATGGGGGCTCAGTGCCTGGACTTGCTGCATGTTTTGGGTTACCAAGTTCATCCACTGTTGGGAAGGCTGTAGTCCATACAGAGGGACAGGGATGCAGTCTTGGACCTCATGGCTTTAGCAGCATGAAGAGACAATAGGCATTATTGGAAAGAGGAGTATTTCAGTATAATTACAGAGAGAGAGAGAGAGAGAGAGAGAGACTATCAAGTTTGAAGTGTGATGGAGGATCACTATCTATCAAGTTTGAAGTGTGATGGTGGCTCATAAATGCAAAGCACAACTTCAAAACCAAAAACGCAACAGCAAACAGCTCATGTCAGCCTGAGAGCTCATGAAAAACGGAGATCTGGAGGATATTTACTGCAAGGGCGAAGAGTAAAGATGAGTCTACTCGTGCTTGTTATGTGTACTTATTTTTATCATGGATATGATGTGATTTTAGATATGCTGTCAACTGCATTAACAATGCTAAAAACTTGCCTAAAGGAAACTGAGGTTTAGAAGAAAGTATCACTCCTCGCTTTAATAACAACAGTAACTTCACATTAAAATGTGTTCACTGGGGTAACTAGATAATAGACTGCAATTCGTTTTTTTTTCTTTGTGATAGTTATTCATTGTGTACAATTACCAGCAAGCAGGTTATGTTCAATAAGGACCTATCTGCTGATGTGTTTCTGAACTTCTACAGGGTTCCCATACATAGGGGGAAATTAGCACTTTTTAGCAGAATGTTTTCCAAAATTTTTCATACTTAGTTTATATTATATATATATTGTTTTCAGATAGCCTTTGAGAACGCCTTTGAGAAAAGAAGAACGTACTGAAATCATCCTCATGGCTGTATTGGGAAGCTGTTGCAAAGCTGCGATGGAACATCAACTGACGAAGTGACAACCGACGTGGTCTGGCAAACCCTATGAATGGAGACTTTTGGGACACCCTGTGGTTGTTTTTGGTTTTGCTGTTGTGGTTTGTTTTGCACTCACAGGACACTGTAATGTGTTGTATAGATTAAAGTTAGTGAGTGTAGAATTACAGGCTTGGAAGAGAGATGGTGTCCTTGGCGCGATGTTGCAGGGCAGCTAATTTTGACACCTGTTGAAGCTGCTGTTCGCTAAGCCTGCCCTGTGACACAACGTTCAGAAGTGATTTTAAATAATCCGGGGTAACCTGTGGAACAAATAAAGATGTGAGACAGACAGACATTAATAAGCAATACATATAAAAATACTAATGTTGTTGTATTTTAGAAAAGCAGTGTGGTTTGACATATACAGTACCTGATTGTAATGCATGGTGACTCCAAGCTCGCTATCGAATTTTAGTGGCTGATTCCAGATCACTCTTCTAAACCACAGGTTGTAGTTGCTATCAATAAGCTCTGCTTCTGTGGTGACATCCAAGATGTACTCCCTTTTGCTCAGTGGCTGAACATTCTGACCTACAGATTCACAGGTTCCTGTTATCAATCAAATAGGCCACATTCTTTTCACCCACTTGGTCAGTAAAAATTCATTGTTCCAGTGGTGTCCATTGGTAAATACATTCTCACCTCTGTTTGTGACGAGAAATACAGCATATTCATCCATTCCCTCCATGCTGTGTAGACCCATCTCATAGCATAGCTCTTCAATGGCATCCAGAACAACCTACATATGACAGTCCTTATAGATCAAGCACCTTGTTGATATAATCTAACTTTTAAATAATGTGGAAAAAGGACAACTCACTGAGCAGGTCTTAATTTTTAGATGACGCTCAATTCCACCTGGGAGAAGAAATAGCTGCCGTTTGGAGCTCCTGCTGGCCTAGAGTGGTCAGGAAGATGAAAAGATCTAAGTAAGGATAGGAACACCACCACTGCTTATTAATTATTAAATGGATAAAATAACTTACCATCATCGCCTTTAGTTCCATGGTGTTAGGGTATTTATTGCGGCCACCATATTGGAACGTCTTCCTTAAGTTCTGTTCGCAAGCTTTGGCGATGCCTGGAAAAAAATCGAGGACCTTCTCAAATTGATGCAATTTTTTAAAGATCTGTGCATCCTCATCAAGATTCGGCTATAACAGTACTGTACCTTGGTATTGTACCCCTGGACCTGCACAGGCATCTTGAAGGTATTTCAATAGGTAGGGCTTCAGTACTTCTGAACATCGGTAGTATGCTGTAAGGATGTATAGGATCCTCCAGCCTCTCTGACAACTGTCTCTGAGCAACACAGTAAAAGAAGTCTAATGTCAATATTACCAGGCACATTGCATTCATGATATATTATAAAATAAGGAAACGTGAGATGGTACGTTTTGGAACTGGTGTTTTCGGTGATCTGCTTGAGGACCTGGCAGTACGCTTCATCTCTCAGTAAACCATATTCGCCAGTAAGCTGCAACAGAAATGTCATTTATTTTAAACGAGACACTGCATCTCTTTACTTAAAGGTTAACAAAAATTCTAATAGGATTACTTGAGTACCCTTAGTATGGTGCTGATGATTTCTTGCTCAGTTTGGCCTTTGATTGCGTAGTCCCCCATGAACTTCATTATAGCTAGAAAAAGCATAGTTAGAGATAGAAATGTATGTATCGGATCCGAATATCTATTTCCTGATGTATAAACATCAAACAATTATAGTATAATTAATCTTTTAATTACAATTCAGAACACAGCGTCAAACATTAAAATGCAATATTCAGATCCAACTATAATGAGCAACGTTCAGCACGAGTAAGAATCATTTTATTCCATGCAATTTAATTTGCAAGTAATTTGAATTTCATTAATAAGTGCATGCACTTTCATAACGACAAATGTTAAGACTATGAAAGTCTCTCACTTACCCAAGAAAATGTCTGCAGCAACTTTGTTCATGTTTTCATCAGTAAACTCAATCAAGGACTCTTGGATAGGAGACTGTTTAACACACCAAATACAACAATTGAAAGGGAGTGCAAATAATCCATCCATCTATTTTCCATATCGCTTATCCTACACAAGGTCGCAGGAGAGCCTGGAGCGTATCCCAGGGAACTCGGGGAACAAGGCAGGGTTCACCTTGGACGGGATGCCAACCCATCAGAGGGCACAATCACACACACCCATTCACACACTATGGAGAATTTGGAAATGCCAATCAGCCGACAATGCATGTCTCTGGACTAGGGGAGGAAACCCCCTAAAGCACTGGGAGAACATGCAAACTCCATGCACACACAGAGTGGGGGAAGGATCCAAACCAACAACCCTGGAGGTGTGAGGTAAACATGCTAAGCACTAAGCCACTGTGCCTGATCCCAAATACAAATAATAACACATGAAAATATTCTTGTTACATAAATAAATAGCTAAGGATGCAATAGCTAAGGATGCATTGCATATATATATATATATGTGTGTGTGTGTGTGTGTGTGTGTGTGTGTGTATGTATGTGTATGGTGTATAACACCAGCTGTATGATTATACCTTGGAAAATTTCACCATATCTGATAATTCCTTGCTTTCCTTCCCCTTCTTTGACCTTTGCCGTTGTGAATCACTGTAAAAGTAACACGACATGTGAGCCATGAGAGCCTACTATACCATTTCTAGCGTCATGTTCCAAAGTTAAAGGAAAACACTGACCTGGTCTTCCTATGGGCCTCTCGAAAATATTTCTTGGCAAACTCCACCAGGTTGTATTGGCTGTCCTGAAAAATCCTCTCATCTATATCTATGTGACTGTAGTCTGTATGGGCCTCGGTATAATCACTCACTGTTGAAGTCACCTAGAGGGGAGCAAGAATAATATGTTGTTGTTGTTTTTTTCATTATAGAGGCAGAGAGACTGTTCGATTCAACTTAACACAATGTTTCACAGAAGCAAGACTGCTTTTCAATTGTTCCATACAATATTGAGTACTTTTAGGGTTGAACATTTATAGTCCTGCTACAATATTTCAACACTTTAATACGTATTCGATCTATAAAATCTATATCTTCATGAAATGTTAAACAGTCAGAGGCTAGTCTGTATATAGAATTGGTCTAGAGTAAGCATAAAATGCTGCCAAATGTTACTAGATGAAAAAAGATTTCATGTCAGCATGAAACATACTTCAATGGAGCGGTCGAGCTCATGGGCCGCAGCAGTGGAACCTACAGCTACGGCTACGGCGGCAGAGGCTGCCACATGACCCTGTTTATTCTTGGGCTCGTCTTTCTTGTCCACAGGGAGGTTGATAAAGTCTGGAGCAGCCACTGGCTGGACGAACTCCACAGGGAATACCCCTGCACGACCATGGACCGCTCCAAACTTCCAGCCTAGAGGTAGCACAAACGAATTATATACGGTAAGAATGTGTATTACATAATCACCTACTGGGAAAATACACCAAGAGACACATTATGATTCCTAAGAAGGAACAAGAAAAAGTATTTCCGAGTTATCGACAGAGGAAGAGACACAAAGATGACAAAGAAACTAAAGCAGAAGCTAGAAGCTGAACAGTACTCCAAGCAGACAGTGTACACTGACCCACCAAAGTCAGATGTGTCTCTTTTGATCTCCTCAAGAAGCATGACCTTCTTTTTCACTATGCAACCATAGCAGTGGCCTACAGAACATCCACAGAGAATAGATGTCTTAAATCAACTAATATGTCTTAAATCGGCATTCATATCCACACAGCATCACTGCTAGCCAGTTTACCATGTGTCAACGTTCCATTTACGAAGCACTCCTAAGACCTTTGAAGCATTTAGATGCTGCGTAGACCTCACAAACCTAGCGAAGCTGCCTCACCTTCCTCCAGCCCCTCCATTTTCTGCAAGCGTATAATGTCTCCTTTGTGGAAACTCAGCATTGTTCTGTCATCTGTCATGTAATTATGCACAGCAACCACATAGTCGGAGTCCTACAGCAAAAGAGAATACGATTACTCCACAAAGCCAGCACTGCCTACGCTGAACCCAGTGCAAGTGTGAAGAAAAAGCTTACCTTCTTCAGCTCTGTGATGAAGTAGTCAATCATGGTCTTCACATGCGGAGCTTTGGCTGAGAAGAGAATCAGTTTCTCATTGGTGAGGTTGAACTCCAGCATGTTCTTAGAGGGAATGGTGACAAACATGATATCTGTGTAGCTGTATGGGGAAAGAAAACACAATCAAAATCACACACATCAGTGTAATCAAGATCTATTGTGATGGCTGGTAAATAATTTACCTCTTCTGGAACGTACCTGTAAGGTCTCAAAACTCTGAAGTAATCTGGAGCCAGTGCGCTGCTCCTCACCATCTTTAGCAGTTTAATTCCCCTGTGGGACACTGAAAGCACCTGGACACCAGTGCCCACACTGCCCTGTAACACACACACACACACACACACACACACACACACACACACGAACACAAAACCTAAGAAACCTAAGGCTTTAAATAGGAAATAATAGATGGAGAGGTGAAAGGAGTTCCTTACAGATGCTGGGAAAAGACGAGAGAAGTAGATCTCCCAGGTGTCCCTTGCTGCAATAACAACCTTTTTTTTCACATTCTCGTCTTGTGTTGTGGCACCCTCGTCAATGCTGTGCTCAGCTATTAAAGTATAAAAATACACCAGGGTGTAGAATTAATAATGTAAAGGCTAGGATGCTTATTTTAATCCGTATTTGTTTTCGGCAGCATACCAAAGAGGGATTTCATTTTCTGTCTTTCCTCCTTTGTGATCCGAATGCAAGCCTCGGAGAATGTGTCGTGGACAATCTGAAATAGAGTCGACTGTTAAAATGGAAAGTACTTCAGCAGGAAGAATGATGCAGACATCTAGGTGATGCACTAGATGATGGAAGAATAAAACTCATGCATGAAATAAAAACGCAGACCTGCTTGAACAGGAGATCTAATACCAGTGGGTGGTTAAAGCTGTCCTTGGGATAGAAAACCTAACAAGCAAAACAACATGACACTACGCCACTGAACAGAGTGTTTGGAATATTACTCTCTTACACACACACACACACACACACCTACACACCTTACCTCTTTTCTCAGGTAGATCTTCCAGGGTACGTTTGTGTAGGTGTAGTGCTCCTCGCTGCTCCTCCTATGGAGTTGGGTCTGAATGGTCTCCTCTTCAACTGGAAGCTCTCGAGATACTGGACCACCCACTCACAGTTAGTTGCAACAGGGTAATGAAATTCCATAAACATTGTTCTTGGTCACCAACCACATATTTATAATAAAAAATGGGCCTCATTTATAATGCTTGATATGAACAAATGTATTTGTAAATCGTTTGCAGAAACATTTACACAAGAAATGTTTTCGTGAAAATCCTGTAAGTTGGGAAAAATGTTCGCATCCTACAAGAGATCCTGAGTTTGTGTACATTTACGTATAAGAAGACTCACTAGTGTGAACCTTAATTTACAGGCTTCAAATTAGATCATTGACAGTGAGTTACTGCAATTTCATATACAGATTATGCTGCACCATTTAAACTGCCCATGTGGATTTAATGAAAATTGTGAAATCCAGTTGTTTCATATTCCATCCCTTTTCCGAACCGCTTATCCTACACGAGGTCGCCGGGTCGCCTGGAGCCTGTTCCAGGGAACTCAGGGCACACATCCTGGACGGGGGGTGGGGCAACCCATCACAGGACACAATCACACACACATTCACACACTATTGATCATTTGGAAATACCAATCAGCCTAAAACACCCGTCTTTGGACAGAGGGAGAAAACCGGAGTACCCGGAGGAAACCCCCGAAGCACAGGAAGAACATGCAAACTCCACGCACACAGGGCGGAGGCGGGAATCGAGCCCCCAACCCTGGAGGTGCGAGGCAAACATGGTAATCACTAAACCACCGTGCCCCTGTCATTTCATATTAATGGAATTAATTAAAGAAATACTAAATATGAAACAATCTTAATAATTAAAGAAAGCAAACCAACACTAATCCATAATTTATGACAAGTAGCACTTTTCATTCAATTAAGAGAATAGAAATGCTGCCATATAAAATAAGAACGAGCTGCAGTGGATCAGCTGGCATTAGGGTGCTGGAATATGTAGAGCATGCTGCAGCTTACGATTTAGCGCACACCGAGGGAAACAGATATTAAGAGACCGGTATGATTTTTTTTTTCAGGGGATAAAAGCTGGCTTATAAATTAATTTTCTTTGCCATGGCATCTTCATTTAATGTCAGGCAACACATCAAGCCAGCACTAATTCAACCAACAAAATGATCTTGTGAGATTCCAGAGCATGTCCAGGTTTTGTCAGTTCTTGGATTTCTTGCTACTGATACATCAAAGAGAGATAAGTGACCAGTCTGGTATGTCTCAATCAACACTGAGACATAGACGCTCACCGTCCACTTTATTAGGAACATCTATACACTTGCACATTCATGTAGTTATCTAATCAGCCAATCATGTGGCAGCAGCACAATGCAAAAACTCATGCAAATACAGATCAGGAGCTTCAGTTAATGTTCACACCAAACATCAGAGTGAAGAAAAAGTGCCATCTAAAAGTGCGGTCCACTTTGGGTGAGTCAGTTTGCCCATGATAGCCATGATGGCTGACAGGAGTGGAACCTGATGTGGTCTTCTGCTGTTGTAGCCCATTCACCTCAAGGTCTGATGTGTTGTGCATGCTGAGATGCTTTTCTGCTCACCACGGTTGTAAAGAGTGATTATTTGAGTTACTATAGACTTCCTGTCTGGCCATTCTCCACTGATCTAGCTCATCAACAAGGTATTTCAGCCTGCAGACTTTCCGCTCACAGGATGTTTTTTGTGTTTTGCACCATTATACCATATACCACCATTTATAAAACACCAGAAGCTTCTGACTGACACTGGCTGAGTTAATTAAACATAGCACTTCCCCTGTGTGAAGTGATAGGTGTGAATTAAATGAGGTGAAAAAGAAAATGGCTTGACATGAAATAAAGGGCAAAAACAAAGATATCTACGCTGTACTCAGTTGTACTCATGGACACCAAATTCACCTTTTCTGTTATTTGTCTCTAGATTTTGGCCTTTGCAGGTGCTGTTATGCTGCTAAATAATATATTTTTGTGTCCATGTGAATCAAGATATCTTTCACTTCTGCCTCTGAGAAATTCCTTTTTTCTCTCAATATTTTGTCCTCATTTTGTGCTTTCAGCTCCCTATTAGCTTGACCTTTTAATGGAGTTTAGTGAGCATCACTGAATGCAAAGCAGCAAAACATGCCTTGAACGTGCCTTGCACTAAGGGTGATTGGTATTCATCAATATACACATGTGAGTATGAAGAAAAGCAGTGTTAGTGAAATTTTTGTCATTCTGGCAGGAATTTTTTTATTTCAGAGTACCCTACGAACACATTCACACATCTTTATTAAAAGTATGATTATGATATAAAAGTATGGTACGATAAATGAGGTCCAATATCTGTCTTGTGAATTGTAATGAAGCGTACTGACCGGGTGCTGGGGCTGGGGACCTCTGACTGATAGCAGGCACTGGAGGTGGTCTTTTCATCTTTATGCTCTTTGATGGTTGTAGTCTGCCAAGCTCTGCGACATCTGAAGCAGAAGAGCCTGGACTATAGGCCTTTTTCTGCTGGATGTTGAAAACACCGAAGACATTTATTTCATTTGGTAAATTATTTATTAGTAATGGAGTAAGGTGTCAAATACTTGCTGCTATTAACTGATCTACCTGGGTAGGTGGTGAATTCATCTGGTCTTTAAGGATCATCATAGCTTCATCATGAGGGTCTGGCTTCTTAACAAACACTTTAGCATCTCTTCTGTAATTACAGATAAAAACAAGTTTCACAAGCAAGTTATGAAGCCCTGGATGGCTTTAGATAAGGATATCTCAGGTACTAAACATTTTATATGTTGTAATATCAGTTCATGTGTAGGTTAAACTGGCTGTAGGAATATACAGACCTTTGTACATCTACAGGTTTGACTATGCCAGGCTGGTACTGTTTAATGATGTCTTTGATGTTGTGACTTGGTTCTATATACTCTGAGTTTGAGATGGTGGATTTCACCACATTTTCTTGTGGGATTGTCCTGGGCTGGCCTTAGAAAATATATTTAAGCATTAATGACTTGCTTGGGTATGATATGTACAACCTACTCAATTAGGAAATGTGGAAAAAAGCAAGTTACATTGGAAGATAATAATGAACATGCAACTTGAATCTCAAAAATGACTGATACTTCAGAGATTCTGACTTACCGTAATGATGCCGGAAGGGTCTCTGTGCAAGGGCAGGTGTAACTTGAGTGTGTGGAGTAGGTCCAGTTTCAGATTTGTTCTGTTAAGAAAAAGCTAACCATTTACTGGAAACACTTAACAAGAGCACTATATAAAGAATAATGAAGTGAATAACTTGCTAAGACCAAATATCAACCAATATACAAAAATAATTAATAAGATATTAAGTCATTAGACATTTTAGATTTGGTTCATACATTGGAAGTGAAGTCAGGTTTTTATTGTCATTCCTCTATATAGCTTATATACATTGGAAGGAAATGTTGTTTCTCCAGGACCATGGTGCAACACAGAACAATATGCAAGATTACACAAAGTGCAATCAGCCATTAGAATTTAATTAGCCATTAGAATTTTTTTTTGTGTGGAGAAGTTAGTTGTATACAGTAGCAGGGGCGGACTTAGCACTAAGTAAAGTAGGCAACCGTCTTGGGCCCCCAGAAGTCAAGGGCCCCCTAAAAATTGCAAATCATCCATCCATCCATCTTCTACCACTTACTAATTTTCAGGGTCACGGGGAAACCTGGAGCCTATCCCAGGGAGCATCGGGCATGAGGCGGGGTACACACTGGACAGGGTGCCAGTCTATCGCAGGGCACAATCACATACACATTCATACACTACGGACACTTTAGA
Source organism: Ictalurus furcatus (assembly GCF_023375685.1). Classification (NCBI taxonomy): domain Eukaryota; kingdom Metazoa; phylum Chordata; class Actinopteri; order Siluriformes; family Ictaluridae; genus Ictalurus; species Ictalurus furcatus. The sequence continues at coordinate 10,023,902 of NC_071278.1, forward strand.
CACGCCAATCAGCCTACCATGCATGTCTTTGGACTGGGGGAGGAAACCGGAGTACCCGGAGGAAACCCCCGCAGCACGGGGAGAACATGCAAACTCCGCACACACATGGCCCTGGCGGGACTCGAACCCCAGACCCTGGAGGTGTGAGGCGAACGTGCTAACCACGTGCAGTCACTGAATAGGGCCCCATTCCCATATTTTGCCTAGGGCCCCAAAATCACTAAATCTGCCCTTGTACGGTACCATGCAAAAGTCTTAAGCGGTGGTCACACTAGACTTTCAGTATGCAAAATTTCTCTGGAGACCGGTGCAAATATGTGCGCCGAAATAACATCACGCGCCAAGGCATCCCATTTTTCTTTTAGGCAATTGGAAAGAAATGCTGCACAGCTAAGATGCTTATTATGTAATATGTTGCTTTTATTACTGACATACAAACATTTGTCTGAAACGTTTAACTTTTGTTGCAAATCCAAAAAAAAAAAACATTTTACTGAACCAATAACGCAGAAGTCATAAAATAGAAATCAGAGACAAAATATATTCTTTAAAAATGCTTAAGTTTAAGGTGCCTAAGACTTTTGCATAATACTGTGTGTTAAGAATTTCAAAAATAATGGTCATACAAATCTTTCTGTACACCCCATAAAAACCACAGAACTATAGATTACATGAAAAAAAAATAGAACTAATAAATTTTAATAAATAAAATATATGATTCATACAATGACGATGTTAAAATAATTTTAATGGTGTGTTAAATTATATATTTATAATTATTTATATAATTTATAATAAAAAGCTTAACACATTTAGGGTGTCTAGAGATACTCACTGGGCTTGATTGGCCAGAGCGGGGCATTGATGCATGTTCATTGTGATAAGATGGACCAGTGTATGGCCTACCCACTGAATTATACATCTGCTGTTGTAGGGCCATTGCTTGCATTGTCATTTGCTGAGCCTATTAAACAGCACAACAGCCCAGCAATTAGATCTATAACAGTTCAAATTTCATATCGAACCTGCACAACATTCAGACTGTGACTCAGTGGTGGATTGATGGCTTCAGGTTAGAGCTCCAAATACTCACAAGTATGATCGCTTGCTGGTTGATGATGGCTTGCTGCTGCTGTGCAAGGACATTGGGATCTACTGTGTTTGGATTATTAAAGAGTACAGTACATAAGAATCCCTTATAAAATCACTTTCCATTTTCTAACAGTATTCACACAGAAACAAGATGTGACAACAAGCAGTAGAAAGAGTGATCTGATGCATTCATACCTGCCCCATCAGTCATCAGTGGCACATTAGGTAATGCTGAGAAAGGCGGTAAAGGAGGCAACGCTGGCATAGAAGGTATAGATGACATAGCTGGCATTGATGGTACTGATGGCATTGATGGAGAAACAGAGGGAACGGAGGCTGTAGATGTTGGGGTAAGAGTTGAAGGCACAGAGTGCATAGCTGGCATAGGTATAGGTGGCATCATAGTCCCCATAACAGGTAGAACGGGAACCGCTGGAAAAAGGTACTACATTGTTTCAGACCAGGGTGACAAAGAATGTATTCTCCAATGTATTCACTAAAAATAAACGTTACCACTTTATTGTGAACTACTATATTAAATTACTAAATTAAATTATTTAATGGAGTTCAGGTGGAGGTGAAACAAAAAATCTTGATATTGTTAACAAAACAACTTGGAAGTACATTTCATACAGGTGACTACACTGGGCAGTAGGAGAAAACTGCTTAGTAACAAAAATCAGCATGGTCTTCCTTAACCTTATGGTTCCTCGCAAAACCCATGCCAAAAATATTCGAAAAACATGCCAAAAAAATTCAGGCAAACTGGAAGTCTAAATTCAACCCTGCAGACTGATGATTGCGTTTAGGAACCATTTGACACAAGGGCTTCCATGCATAATTAATGAGTGGTGAAGTAAGAGCAGGAAGGGAGGCAGTTGAATGACTCACCACCGGGCTGCAGTCCTGGGGGATAAGGCCTGTTGGCCCGTGTCTTTTCTTCCTCTTCTCCATCCTCACCTCCAATCCCTCCAGCTCCCTTCATCCGACTGGACATGCTGGCTGGCTTCTCCAGATCCTGATTCTCAGAGATAAGGCAGAGAGGAACAGGCTCTAACTCAGCCAGGGCCCCTTCTGTGTTCACTCACACGAGAAATCAATCTCCCCCCTGGGAGTACCTTATACTCTCTAAGAGCAGCTTAGCCCATTAACTATAACCACAGATATCTGGCTCTCATTTACCACGCTGAAGCATTTAACCTGGGAGAAATCGATAATTTTATGCGTGGTATGCTACTTTTAAAATTATGCCAACAATGTTAATGATGTTTTTAATTTACCCTTTGGCTTATGCAAAAGGTATTTTGTTTAATCTTTATGACAATTAAATAATATCAGTTCATTTATTTAGGTCTAACCTGATAGCAAGTGAGTTTCTGGAAGCCATCCATTACATTAAGGGAGTTTGAAAACGCCTTTAAAGGTATAATGGTTTAATGGCTGTTGGCTAAGAAATCATATGGAGCTTAATGCTGTAAGAAGTACGGTAATCCAGTAACTTAATCGCCTCTGGTGCTGGGGACCTGGTGCCAATTGGTCATTTGATGCTCAATCAATTACACTGAACTAGGTTCAAATGATCCACAGAAACCAGTAGATTTAACAACTGACCTGATGTATTCATACTATTTATAAATGTATACAGTATACTATCAATATGTTTCATAGCAGTGTGTTAAATAAAGTCAGTAGTTTACACTCTTTGACTGAATTATCAAGACAAATATCATGTTGATACAACAGTGGAGAATCAAGTTAGAGGGAAGAAGCTAAAGGGACTTACCCCACTACCATCAGACAGCACTGGGTCAAATAAGCTGTCCAGATATCGGTCCATACCTCTCTGAGGTGGAGCCTCACTAAAATCGGATTCTGTTAATAGCATGGAAATGATTTTTTTTTAATCATGTATGGATATAAAAAAAAAAAATATATGATATGAACATAGTTCCCCTCGTACAATATGTGGCCAAATGTTTGCAGACACCTGAACATCCATATGTGGTTCTTCCCCAAAATGTTGCCACAAATTTGGAAGCACACATTTCGTCTAGAATGTCTTTGTATGCTGTTTCCCTTCGAACTAAGAGGTCCAGACCTGTTCCAGCATGACAATGCCCGTGTGCACAACGCGAGCTCCATGAAGACATGGTTTAAGAAGGCTGGAGTGGAAGACCTCAAATGTCCTGTACAGAGCCCTGACATCAACCCCAATGAACACCTTTGGGCTGAACTGGAACACTGACTGAACTCCAGGAACTCCTGACTAAACATCAGTGCTTGACCTCACTAGTACTCTTGTGGCTGAATGAGCACAAATCCCCACAGCCACACTCCAAAATCTAGTGGAAAGCCTTCCCAGAAGAGTGGAGGTTATTATAACAACAAAGGTGGGACTAAATCTGAGATGGGATGTTCAACAGCCACACCTGAGTGTGATGATTATTTGTCCACAAACTTTTGGCCTCATAGTGTCTACTGTATATTCAGCCTTTTGACCCTTGGCAACTTAACAAACCCCAATTCTAACTTCAGCTCTAAACCACTAATTTGTCAACAAAACATGAAGCATTTAAATTTGACTATCCAATTATAGAGAGAAAACAATAGGCAAAAAAACTACTGAAGCATCAGACCATGACTGTAGTATCCATCAGAATCTAGTAGACTGCTGCTGGCCACTGGTGGGTTAAGGAGTGGACTTTCATCATCTGAATCAAAACCACTTCTAAACAGAGCACTGGAGTAAGTTAAAACAAAGCATCAGTGTGTGTACAACAGATATACTTTGTTCATAATACTGTATAAGCCACTCATATCTGCTTTTAAACAGAACACTTGTGCCCAAATGTACTAATTCAACTGTTATACAGTAAATTAAATATTACTAACAGGCTGGCATTGGGTCTGGTTCTGGTGGGACTCTCAGCAGAGATTATGAAATAGGACTTCTGCTTTGGGAAATCTCGCATTAGCTCCAGATCTGCAATCAGGTCCATTACATAATCATGCCCTGCAAGCTCAGCCCATTGCCCATGCTCCTTCATGATGACAGAACAACCCTTCCAGGACTCTGTAACACCCCTACAAAACCGAATACAACAACATTTTCAGTCCACTGTGTGAGATCTGTGCTATTTCTGTTTTTTAAGCAATTACTGAATTATGTTTGTTGTGCTACAATGCTTTAAGCAAATGCAGCTCAGTAAAGTTAGAGATCACGATGTACATTATTACATGAAAGCTAAGAAAAGAGTGATGAAGCCATGACTGGTTGAGGACAGTAGAGGAATTGTGTTCTCTATGTCAACAACCCTGGTCCTGAAGTACCCTGTGTGCTGCACCTTTTAGTGGTTTTTCTGCTCCTAACACTCTCAGTTTAACCAATCAGCGAATTAACAGCCCTTGTTGAGTTTAAGGTGTCTTAAAGCAGGGAAACTAAAATGTGCAGGATAAGGGGTACTCAAGGACCAGGGTTGTGAACCTGAGCTCTGTGCGATCCTGCTAATTCAAAGCCTGACAGGAGTGTTTTACCAACATGTTTTCCCTGGCATGTATGTACCTGTACTGAAGGATGTCCCCAGCCAGATCCTCTCCACTGGTCCATGAGTTTACAGGACACAGAAAGGAGGTTCCTGTGGAAAGATCATTATGTTCACAACCACAGTGAGAGAGGTGGTGTGAAGAGGTAAGGCAACACCTCTGGTATGTTTTTTTCCATTCAGTTTAGCACTACAGATCAGGTGTCTCTTCATTTTGCTGAGCACTACATAATTGCCTAAAATGTTTACTGTGATGGAAAAACTCTGCTAGGCCAATTGAGACAGAAGAGAGTGACAGGAGAAACATGGGCAAAGCTGTTTGGGTGCTGTATGTGTGCTTGTCTTATGCACGTTTTTGTTATAGAAATGCGCTTATAGTATATCCCAGCCATGCCAATACAGTAAGAAATAGAAGATGGTAATCTTAAAGGAGACTGATACCCTAGTTTCTCCATTTCTTTAGAAGCCATTTCAGGCCTCCTCTTATTCCATACTTAGGTTTCACGTGAAAACCACAGCAGTGATACCTGTTCTCAATTAGAAAGGAAAGATAAGAAGAAGAGATAAGTCTCTGTATTGCAAATAGTGCCTGGCTGAAGCTAGTGAAATTTTACAAGCAATAGTTCCCTTTCAAGAATCTGCTGAAAAATCCACGGGATAGTAATGAAGATATGTTACTCTCACCATCAAAACAGTGCACCTGTAGGACCATATTGGCTTTCTTTCTGTTGGCAGTCCATTCCAGCAGGGACAATGGGTAAGTCCTTGCTGTCTCTGGTCCATAAAGGGACTTCTGCATGGCCTGGATCAGCTTATGTTGGCAAACTGCCTTATAGCTATTATAGGCATTGTCTGACACAAACCTGTAGCATGTAGAAGACCACAATGTAGACCAACGTAATATAACAGGATGTGCACATAGATACATACACTTAAGCAGTTCAAATCTCACTTTAGAAGGTATTTCTCTATTTTGTCGGAAGGTGCAAATGCACTGAGGCAGCCGAGAAGCAGCAGCCAGCCTCTTTCGGCATTATCTGGGTTGCTGTTCCTCCACACTTGATTGGCAATTTGACACAGAATTTCATCTCGTAAGCCAGGATTGGAAAGCCCTTTCTGAATGATGTAGTTTCCGAGTAAATTCTCCTGGGCACCATTCAAATGTGGGTCACCCATAAATCTCAAAATCTGTAATGGCATTGAGTATTTTCAATCATTTTATCAGATAAAATTCAAACATGATATATATATAACAGTACAGGGTAAATGTGTGACATTTCTACCATGATGAAGATATCTAGAGCTTCCTGTGTGAGATCATCATCTAAATGAGTCAAGGGCATTTTCAAAGGTGCAGTCAACATTCCAAACATTGGTTCCTGTAAAGCAAAATCGAAACCGTCACAAAATTTATTTTTGGGAGATTTTAATGACAAATTAGGAATGAATCTGAAAGCACAACTTACTCTGAAATGAAGCTGGATGAATTTAGAAATGGGGTAGTTGTTGATGTCGAGGGGTAGTGTGAGCTGGGATTCCACCTGAACTGTTGGTGCCTGTACAAGAGCTAAGCAATCAGAATGAAGCTCTCTACCTCCTGTCAAACACAAAAGACAGACAGACATTCATCTGTAAAAAGCACCAGGGTGACATTGCCTTTGATTACATTCTATGAAGCTATAATTGTTCATTGCTTTTTGCTTCAGGGTAAAAGCACTAGCATTGCAATTGTACCTGCAACTGCTTGTAATAACCCCCCAAGTTCTGCTGGAATGGCCAAGTGTGTGACGTTGACGACTTCCCGTTTTGCCAACTCCTGCAAGTTCAAGATAAATGTTTTAAAATTAAGATAAAGTTCAGACAGACCAAACAGGCTAAGTTGTAATTCTGACCATTTCTATTCGGATTCGCTCCTCTTCTGCCCTCCTCTTGGCTTCTAATATCATCTGCAAAGACATGTATAATGGCTACAGTTTAGTGCCAGAATGTAACACACAGTGTGAACATCTCGACATTCATAGTGAAAGCCATACCATCTGTACCTTAATGTATCTCTTTTGATTTACATACATGTGGACCACTGAGCGGAATCTGGCCAGATTCATTCGCATTTTCACATAGTGTTTCCTGTAAAGAGCCACATACGAATGTATATGTGTCAGAATGAAACCAGAGACAAGACTATGGATTCCTAGTCAAGGAAATGTTATGGGGCAGCAGTGAGAATCTGTACCGTATGAGGTAACCTCGGCAGTGCGCCTGCAATCGAATGATTTTCATGCGAAAGGCTACATAGCGTTTCCGTACAAAGAACATTCGAGTGTAGCGTTGCAGGGTCAAAGCAGCAACATGCCTCACTCTGTCTCTCTTACTTTCCAGCATGTAATAGATGTCTTCTTTTAAGAACAGCTAACGCAAATATACATAAAGAGACGTGAATAATGGCAAACAAGTCTACTCAAGCCCTGTGAATTGTGTTAGGGATAATATAATCTGGACCAGAGAATCCCACCTTGGTGATGCCCACTTCAAAAGCTCCTGGTCTTAAAGGACAAAGCTTCCTTAGCATGATAACACAGTTTTCCCCAGTGGCAGGAGGAGCCTGCTTTAGGCCCAGCAAGGATTTGTATCTAAAAGAGATGAGAAGCAAACACACATTTAAAAAATAAATAAATAAAAAGAACGACTAAAGAGCCTAAAGGTGTCCTTTTTGGTTAGTGAGGTTAAGTTTCATGTTAAGTTTAAGTGTAGGCATAGCATTAATAATTGTGCAGTGGTGGCTCGTCCATTGGGGCAGGTTTAACAAATGGTAATCTTCATAAAGTCTTCATTCATAACCTCAAACATTTTAAATTCCATTGAAACACTAATGACTTCTTATGAGTGACCAGTGATATTTTTTTTAACTGCTATTTGACTGATATAAGGTTATGTTCCTTTGATTTTTTTCAGTTTTCAAGATGTTGTGCAATTTTGCTTAGCTTGCATGGTGTTATTATTGCATTATTATTATTATTATTATTATTATAATTATTAGTGGTCAAAAATGAGAACTACAACAAGCACTAATAGAGGTCCACTGAGACAAGAATCATGCTCCCCCATGCTCAGGGGAGGAGCAGTAGACAAAGCAGTTAATGACAGGGATGTCAAATTTGCCTGCTTTAAAAATACTCCACTGCCACCCAGATCTTGTTTTATAGCAATTCAGTAGAATTAAATTGTACACATTTCTGTAAAATGGCAAAGTGTAAGTACACACGGTGTATCTATGATGGACAGAACCATTTTTATTGCAAGATATATTGCAAAGATTGGAAGAAGCGAACAGGGATTATTGAGTGATGTCCATGCATCAGAAATATGTGTGAAGTACATGAGAAACTTTTTCCCCCACACAAAGGTTGACAAAAACGAAGAAAAACGAATCCCTTTTACAGTCATTTTTGGGGGTAATTTCAGGTTCGTTGTGTGATTTTTAAGATGTAGTTTGGAATGGGAATTTTGCTGAAACAACCCTGGGTAATGATATTACATCAAAGGCTGTTGAACAAAGATATGCCTAAATCATTCAAAATGACCTGCCTATTATGGGTTACTATAGGTTACTCTATTAATCTAATATAATTTCATTCACTAGATAGTAGCCTATAACATACAGTAAGTCAAGTTTTATAAAATCTTGACTTAATTTTGTTTGAGGCTATGTCATTATTGATTTTGTCCTACCACAGGTCATTAGGACCTCCTAATGACACTAAGAGAGAGAGAGAGAGAGAGAGAGAGAGAGAGAGAGAGAGAGAGGGAGAACTGAAAGTATGTTCAGTGTGAGACTGTTTAACTACAGTCACCCAGGACTTTACCTAAAAAGGAAGACATCAAAGAGTATTCTGATTGGATAGCCCTGTCCCCTAATGCGGATGGTATCCAATATCCCAGAGTAACGAAGTTGAGTGCTGACCAGGTCCATGTCAAACACTCCAGGCTCCTGCAGGTATCACAGCCTCTTAGCACAACACCTAAATTGACTTTCAATCTACTGCTGAACACTTGATCTTCTTATACTATGTCTTTGTACCGTACCTTGTTATGGTTTGGCTTTATGCAGCGCACAAAGAATGGGTTGCATCTGGCACCAAATGAAAGAAATCACAGGTTTAGATAAAGAAACAGGCAGGTTTTTTTTTTCTCTTGGGAATGAAGTACATTCCAAACATGGTCTACCTCTCCATCTTTTCCACAAGCTCCATAAGAGATAGCTGGAACTTGGCAGCAACTGTGGATGGCTGATATTTGCGTGTAACCGTGCTGGTCTTCTTCTGTTGATTGACAGTTTCTGAATAGCTTGTGAACAGATGTGCAACCATCTGGAACAAGAGAAACATAACCTTAAACCCCAGGTTAACAAATCCACAGAAGGTGCTCAGTAATGCCTGTACTCTATTACCTTATTTTTGCTTTGCATGAAAAGATTGAGCACCTCCTGGCGAACCTGATCATAATTTTTGTCCAAAAATTTATGGACCTGTTAAAGAAGATACAGGTAACTCAGTCCATACTTTCAAATATTTCTCTGATAAAAATAAATGTGGATAAACTATTAACTGTACCTGATAGGTGACTTTTCCAGCAAAGTGTTTAATGGCAAATTCAGGGAGAGGCATTTTTGGCTTGAAATACAGAGGATTGTGGCCATGATGATAATGACATTTCTGAAGGAAGGTGTGGTCTGTAGCCTAAAGATAAAACGATGCAATGACAGTCTGAAGAACTTAAGCACAGAAACGTGGAGGGAGATAAATCACTACCATCACACCTGTGGAAAACCACTCTGGTCATCCAAGATCCGAAGTACCCCATGGGGTTTCGCTGAAATGAGGTCAATGCAGGCCTGATTGTCATTATAATACACTTCTTCCCAGGGAATTTCCTCTCTGCTGTATTCCTCCTTCAGATATTGAAAGTCATTTATTCAGATGTATTTTGAAATCTGTATAGCTCAGAGGATTAGAATGAACTGAAAAGGCTTACTTGCTCTTCCCTGAAAATGACCCTGTTGAAAAAGAACTGTAGGTACTCATTTGCATAGTTTATGCAAAGCTGTTCAAAGCTGTTGAAGATGAGGTCCTGTAAAGCACAAAGGGTTTGATTCACCAGTTGTTTTTTAACCACCTTTAAAAATAGAAAAACATGCTAACTTCATTACAATACCTCAAAGCCGTAGATATCAAGGATGGAGATGGACAGTGTCTCGTTCATTGGGTAAACCAAAGTATTGATTCTGTCTGTTAACCAGTTGAAAAGGAGGGAGTACAGGATCTTGGCAACTGCATCTCTGGTTTATTTTTCAGACAGAAATTGCATTTTAATTAGTGTAAACTTGTTTTCTGATCCAGACATTTTTGGGAAATACTGTATTTTCATGGCTTACCTGGCATCAACTGCACTCTCCACTGATAGAGGGGTATAGATCTTCTCCCTCATTGTCTCCTATAGTAAAAGACATTTCGGTGTTAAGGACTAATAATGGTACTCTGCGGAAATGTAAATTGTGCATGTACATGTGACTCAGGGACATCGTACTGCTAATTTTCTTTTTTTTCTGAGCTATGAAAAATTAATTGGGTCAGGTTGTTCTTTACCACTCTAACAGTTATTAGTTCAGAGAAGGGGCCATAAAGAGCAAACTAAATATTCTGTAAACACTTTATCAATAACAATTGTCTGGAAAAGTAATCCATGGTGATGGGAGGTTACATGTGGAGCATGAGAGTGCAACATTTTGAAATTACTTTTCATATCTAGTAGACAGGCCATATTCTAATTATAATCCGATGAGCCTAAAACTATGCAATGATAAATTGTCATCTCCATCCATCCATCCATCTTCTATACCGCTTATCCTTTTGAGGGTCACAGGGAAACCTGGAGCCTATCCCAGGGAGCATAGGGCACAAGGCGGGGTACACCCTGGACAGGGTGGCAATCCATCGCAGGGCACAATCACATACACATTCACACACCCATTCATACACTACGGACACTTTTTGGACATGTCAATCAGCCTACCATCCATGTCTTTGGACTGGGGGAGGAAACCGGAGTACCCGGAGGAAACCATGGGGGAGAACATGCAAACTCTGCACACACAGGGCCCCGGTGGGAATCACCGGGAGGTGTGGAAGTGTGCACACCCTGGAACACCCTGGAGGTGTGAGGCGAACATGCTAACCACTAAGCCACTGTGCGCCCCTAAATTGTGGTCTATCCATCCAATTTGGAAATGCCATTCAGCCCACAACGCATGTCTTTGGACTGGGGGAGGAAACCCCAAAAGCACAGGGAGAACATGCAAACTCCATGCGCACACAGGATGGAGGTGAATCCCCAACCCAGGACGTGAAAGGCAAACGTGCTAACCACGAAGTCACTTTGACCCCAAATTGTGGTCTAAATTAATCTTTTCATTTAGTCATAGTCCAGACACTGTGACCATAGACAAAACTTAGCTCTGCGCAAGACAGACTAGTACTACCTAAAAACAATACACCAATCATGTCATTATATGATGGGAATACTCCCTGGATCAGATGCCGGTCTATTGCAGTGCACCATGCACACACACACATTCACACGCTCATTCACACCTGGGGCTTTTTAGCATAGCCATTTCATCTTTTTTGGGAAGTGGGAGGAAAACAGACTATCTGGAGAAAACTAAAGTGGACACAGGGCAAACATGCAAAACTCCATGCAGACAGTAACCCGAGCTCAGGATCAAACTGGGGACCCTGGAGCTGTAAGCCAGCAACACTACCCTCTGCGTCATTGTCCCACCCCGGTCTCACCTCCTACTACTGTAGAAGTACTTTGCTGACACAACTGACAGAACTGTTGTCTGAAAACATCCTATTTAGAAACGTTGTGTACTTCGCTTCACTTTTACCATATCTACTTTATACACTCAATGGTCACTTTAATAGGAACACCTGTACACCTGCTCATTTATGCAGGGACATGGTCTTCTGCTGTTGTAGCCCATCCACATCAAGGTTCAATGTATTGTGCATTCTGAGATGCTTTTCTGCTCACCACAATTGTAAAGAGTGCTTATTTGAATTACTATAGACTTCCTTTCAGCTCAAATCAATCTGATCATTCTCCTCCGATCTCTCTCATCAACAAGGTGTTTCAGTCTGCAGACCCTCCGCACACAGGATGGGTTTTAAAAATGTTTTTCACACAATTCTATGTAAACTGCAGTTTCTGAAATACTCAAACCAGCCCATCTGGTACCTATATCCATGCCACGATCAAAGTCACAGAGATCACACTTTTTCCTCATTCTGGTGTTTGATGTCAAAATTACCCGAAGCTCTTGACTTGTATCTGCATGATTTTATGCAGTGCGCTGCACATGATTGGCTGATTAGATAACTGCATGAACGTGCAGGTGTGCAAGTGTTCCTAATAAAGTGGACAGTGAGTGTATAATAACCCAGTGCTACCTAGGACTGCAAAATGGAAGAGGTCAGTGTAAAATCTGGAAGGATTTTAAGTGTAAGTTGGTAAAAGCATATAATAACGTGTACAAAATATGACAATGAACTACTACTTTTTGATTACCAAATCAATACATACAAAACTATTGCCTGCAAGAATTCTCTACACACATTTATGTCCTACCGTCACTTTGTAAGTCATTGATTTCTGCAGGGCCTCAGGAGAAATCTGTAAGAGTTCTGCCACCACTCTAATCTCCTGAGCACTCACCACTGACACCATTTCCCGAGAGTCTGTCTGTGTGTTGAAGGACATACAACACTCCTATTAAGTCACAGTATTTGTATAATTGTAATGGAAAAGTGTAACATTTGTGATGGCAGGTGAACATCTGAGATATGAGGGGGAAATATACTGTCTCACTACCTCATATCTCTCAAAGAAGACATTTCCCAGATGGAGAATAGATGACAGGATCCTGAAGATGCCATTTTGATCTTCAGGGTTGAAATGAAGGATTTCCATGGCACTGAGAAGCCTGCGGAAGTCCTCCCCATCACTCTTACCAGTGATCTCACAGTTCCCACCCTGACCAATAAAAAAAGATATCACTGTCTGTGTGATCAAGGTAAATATTAGGTCAGGTTTATAACTACTGATAATTACCTAGATGATATTAACTAAGTAATTAATTAATTAGCTAAAACAAAAATATACTATTTAAATACGAATATTAAAATAGTCAATCAAATCACATGAAACACAATAAAAGACAGAAATAAATATGTAATAGCGATGATCCAAAGCAAACTACTGTGCACTGAAGGCAAGTAGGCTATTTATACGTTTATATATGTAAATGCACATATTTAAATAAAAGCCAGCAAAACGTTTTTGTTCTTATGAATTGAACATTCAGATTCAGACCACACATTGTTTATGATCATCTAAACTCACCTGATTGAGGTAATAGTAGGTCTCTGCCTCTTGGAGGTACAATGACTGTTTTTGCTGTGAAGGAAGGCCTGCAAGCATCTCGTAAAAAATGTGGTAGTTTCTTTCATCTTTGGCCTAGAAGGAAAAATACACACACAGCACAGAAACATAAACATGTCAGCTAAAGTATGTAAGCACAACTGCAAATTTAGAATAACGGAATTGGAAAGATCACCTGAAACACAATCCTTGACTTTTCAAGTAGATACTGTGAGGTTATGGCACCACTAATCACACCCCTGATTTTTAAAAACAGTAAGTGAATTATAGTTTTAGTGTTAAATATTGTGTTAAAAATAAACCGGAAAATAGTTTTACATCTTTACATTGATTAAAAAGAGAAAATACTGTATAAAAGTATTGCCATTAGAGACAATCCACAAATAAAGAGAGAATGCCTAACATAAATAATATCAGCTTTCGCATCAGTTCAAACATGCAGAAATGTAAGGATGCTTTTTAAAAATCACACTCACTCCTCCAAAAATATCTCTATGTATTTCCCAAATCGACTTGAGTTATCATTCCTGACGGTTTTGGCATTTCCAAATGACTCTAGGAGTGGAGCAGCTTCGAGAATCTGTAGATTTAAACACAGGAAGTTGTGTCAACCATAAAAAGACAACAGTTTAACTAAATGTTAATGTCAAACATCTCTTCATCAGTAACCTTCTGTAAATACACCACATGGTCAAAAGCATATGGATACCAGATCTTGGAACACCCATACAGTATGTGCTTGTTGAACATCCCATTCCAGATTAATGGGTTTAGGGTATATGGTTCCATTCCTGAATTAATTATTTTCTACTAATAGCACATCCTAAAGTGTTTCATTTCTCTTATTTCTCAACAATGACTTTTTTTATGAATTAAAAAAAACACATTGTACTTTTTATTCAGTTATTGTTACGTTTAATGTTGTAGATCTCTACCCCAAAGTTATTTAAAAACGTAGCTTGTCATTTTACAAGAAAAATGCAAAGTCCTCCATCCTAATACTTTCCGGGGTCAGAAAATTTTACCTCTGACTGTTACAAAGCACTGACACTGACACTGACTCCAAAAATGCTAAATCAAATTCTCCTCACAGAAAGCTCCACATCAACGATTACACGCATTTTTAAATCCATTTATGTGGAGCATGTGATGTACAAGTCCCTCTGGGGGTTGTGTTACTATAGAAATAATAACACATTAGAACAAGCTCATTAATATAAATATTGCAGCCAGCACTTCTGTCATAGCTGCTGTTATAGAATAGTAATCAACTGTGGTATAAATTTAAAATAACAAATGTTCCATGAAACACACACATAACATGAAGGATATTTTTCAGGGTGCACACATACAAACAAGGCACAATACCTCAATCTGTCCCAGAACATGTGAAAGGAAAACAAACAAACAAAACAGATTTGTTAGATTTATTACAAGATATAAATCTAAAAAATAAAAAAAATATAAAAAAATAAAAAATTAATGCTTTTGCAAAGTAGTTTATTAGGTTTAGCTATACCTGCTGTGTAATGTTGCGCTTGTGTTGTATAGCAGCCAAATAGCGCAGGACCAACTTTGTGGCCTCAGTCTTGCCAGAGCCACTCTCACCACTGAAAGATGATAATCACATTCCTAAATCCCTAATTATCCGTTTAACACCATAGGTAGGTAAACTGGCACAGACACTTGGCGTGTAATGAAGTGATTTCCACCTCCTTTACTTTGCATTTAAGTAATGAGCTTGGTGTCTGGTTGGACAGACGTGAAATCAAATGCTAAAATGCGTGTGTCATGCCAGCTTCCCTGAGACAACACTGGATACATTTCAGAGACATGATCCGTAGGTTCAGTCCTAGCCCAGACACTAGCAGTCTTTCCTTACAAGTATCTCCTTCTGAGAGAGGTTTAAAATGTTCCAGATGATCAGTTGTGTCAAACACAATTGACTCTGATTCCTTTATAAACTGCTTAAAATACTGGTTTAAATACTTTTTTTTAACTCCTTTAAATAGTAAAGTCAAAATGCATTATTTTGTTTAAATAGCTACTATAATAGATGATTCTATAATATCACCTTTACAGTAATTCAACATTACCTGATAATGATGCATTGGTTCTGTTTGGCATCCATCATTTTTGCATAAGCCGCATTTGCTATAGCAAATAAATGCCTGAAAAAAAAATATTTGAGACGTTAATTTAGCCACCTCTAGTCTTCGTGCTAGATAGAAAAAAGAAAGAGAACACTTACGGAGGATTTTCACCAAGGGCATGTCCTTTGTGTTGAAGCACCAGGTCTGTCCCATAAATATTGTACATCTTGTAGGGATTTACAGCTACTAGAATACTTCCAATGTATGTCTTGAGAGGAAACAAAATTTTGTCTAACTCACATATCACTCATGCAAGATACATGCACAACTGACAAGCTATATATATATATATATATATATATATATATATATATATATATATATATATATATATATATATCACAAATGAAAGTATATTCAATAACCATAAACTAAAATATATTTGTTAAATGGAAGCTATGGTTGAAAATTCCTTGGAAAGGGTGGAAATTCTACTTACGTAAATCAGTTCTCGGTCAAACCTTTTTTTAAGGTTGAGTAAAACAGCAGCTTCATGAAGTTCCCTGGCAAAAGGAGTTTTATTTTCAATACATTATACAGTTCCCTGTATAAGAACCACTTGTTATAGATTTTAATCAACAAATTGTTTAACATAAAAAGTTTAAGAAGTTTGTACTCAAGTTGTGTCATGTCCTCAATCCCGTCCTCTTCAGCTCGCTCTCGGTACAACATTGTGGGCAGACTTCGGATAGAGTACATCTATATGCCAAAGTAAATACACATACTGAGATCAATCCGAGAAATCAGAACTGCAGCTAAATGTAATAAAAGGTGTAGTAACTATGATGCATTGCTTGTTTCGTGTCCTGGGCAAATGCAAAACTGCAGAGAAACACCAAACTATCCAGTGCTGTGGCCCTTCAGGATATGAAAAAGAATATTACTCCATGAATTGTATGACATTATATCACATTCTATGGATGTGCCTGACCTAACAGTGTCCTGTAAAAACTTATAGCATAGACTTGGCACAGACCGAATCTACTACTGTGTACTGTGTATCTACTGTAATCACACAAGCCCCAAAATAGGAAAAGATTATGAAGCTACAAGACACTCATAGAGTGTCTAAAAAGTCTTAAAAATGATTAATTACCAGCTAGACAAAATTTACTGATATATGTCCAAATTTTCAGCTTTTGTACCTTATCATACCAGTGCCCTTGAGGTTCACCTTCCCTGTCTGGTGACCACTCAGGCTCAGAAACACCAGCATCTTGCCCAGGATACACGGGGATGACAAAATCCACCAGTTCTTCATCCCTGTACATGGACCATTTTATGAGGTTCTGCACAGTATGGTGTGGAAGGACTCTTTCTGAGGACCAAACATCATCTTGCTCATGAGCATCTATTGTGTTGGCTTGAGCCCAATGTTCACCAGGTTGACCCTGAACCTGTGGTGTCACCACTGCATACCTTGGATCCTCTGGAGATCTCCTCAAAGTTGTGGGCAACCTATAGGAGGCTTTGTGTAAATTAACGTTCTTCAGGGCACTTCCCAGGAAGGGTGATGTAGGTTGCGCAATTTCGGCTGATTTATCCCTGGTAGTAAGTGTTCCATCAGGCAGTCTGTAGGAAGCTTTACGAAGATTTTGGTTCTGAAGTGCGCTGGACAGCACTGAAGTTTGTTCTTTTTTGTTGGGCTTTCTGAACAGGCCAGAGGTACTTGGGAGTTTAACATTACGAATATTTGTGTTTTGCAAAGCACTTGACAGATGGGAAGAAATATTTTGTTTGGAATCCTGTCTTGAGCTCTTGTTTAAAATTGTTCCATCGGGGAGCCTGTAGGAAGCTGTACGAAGGTTAGCATTCTGAAGAGCATTTGAAAGAAGAGCGGAGGTGGACTGTTCAGTCTTCTTGTCCTGAGAAAGAAGAGCTCCACTTGGCAATTTATAAGAAGCTTTACGAAGATTGGAATTCTGTAGAGCATTTCCCAGGTATGGTGATAATTGTTTTGGTTCGGTTACTTGATCAGAGCCCCGGGAAAAAATCGATTCAGGAATTCTGTAAGAAGCTTTTTTGACATTGGCGTTCTGAAGGGCATTAGTTAATAGGGAGGGAGATGAAGTTGGTTGTTCAACCTCATTTCTTGATCTGATTGTTCCATCTGGCAACCTGTAAGTTGCTTTACGAAGATTTGGGTTTTGTAAAGCATTTGCCAATACTGATGGTGCTGTGTCCTCTTTTTGGTTCTCTGAGTTCCTAGATACTATTGCCCCACTAGGTAATCGAAAAGAAGCACCCTGAAGGTTTTGATTCTTTAATGCGCTTGACAAAAGGAAAGAATGTCCTTGCGTCTGGGGGATAGGTGTAGGGCTTCTCTGTAGTGGAGACATGTATGAAGCATTGCGCACATCAGTGTTCTGTAGGGCACTGGACAGTAAAGATGATGAAGATTTTAGATGAGAATTTTGCAATGCATTTGCCAGACCTGGGGAAGTTTGCAGCGAGACTTGCTGTGTGACCAGTGGCTGTGAGGATGCAACTCTTTGTAAAGAGGAGCTGAATGAAGAATTACGAAGATAGGGATTTTGGAGTGCATTACTCAGCATCGGAGAACCTTGATAAGTAGTTTGAACATTTGGAGGTATCACTACTGAATGAGGAGATGCAGCTCGCTGTATTACTGAGTTATAAGAAGACTGAACTGCACTCTGATTGATGTGTGCCATTAATGGAGACTGTGCAGGATTGAAGCCTTTAAGTGGTGAATTATATGAAGCAGTGGAGAGATTTGGATTCTGGAAGCCATTTGTTAAGAGAAGAGAAGGGCCTTGCTCAACTGTCTGGCCAAATGATATTATCTCTGGAGGCTGACCACCAGGTGTTGCTATTAGGGAAGTATGGTTGATGGCTTGATTATGCAAAGGATTTGTTATTACAGGAGAAGAAAGATGTACAAGTGGTGGAGAGTGCACAGGCACTGGTGTACCAGGTCTCACTGGGAGGTGAGGTGAGGCTGGCCTCAGTGGGACATGGGGTGAGGCTGGTCTTACTGGGACATGTGGTGAGCCTGGTCTCAAAGGGGAATAAGGTGAGCCTGGTCTCATCAGAAGCTGAGGTGATCTAGGTCTTGGTGTTAGGTGAGGTGAACCTGGCCTCATTGATACCTGATTTGGTGCATGTCTCAGGGGTGGTTGTGGTATTGATGATCCTGGTCCATTCATTGAAACATGCTGAGGAAAATGTGCTTCACCATTCATTACAATAGGTTGGCTTGGCCCCCTTACTGTCTGCCTTAGTGGAACAGGATTTATTGGTACTCTTACAACAGGACGACCTCTCCCAACAGGTCTATGAAAACCTCTCTGAGGATTTGGAGTTCCTGGTGGGAAAAACCTTTTTGAGTCTTGGAATGCTGTAGGTCTAGAACCTTGTCTTGTTAACATAACTGGTGATGAGGTTGTACTTTGATGCATAGGTCCTGAACCAATTGCTCCATTATGAATGGAAGATCTGAATGGAGAGACATTTTGTGTTAGAGGACGTTCCTGGTGG
Source organism: Ictalurus furcatus (assembly GCF_023375685.1). Taxonomy (NCBI): domain Eukaryota; kingdom Metazoa; phylum Chordata; class Actinopteri; order Siluriformes; family Ictaluridae; genus Ictalurus; species Ictalurus furcatus. Next base: position 10,042,689 of record NC_071278.1, read on the forward strand.
CTTCTTCTTTGCAAAACTGGATTGACAGGGGATGGTTTAACAGTACCCATTGGTACTTTATTTCGACCGAATCCTCTAAATCTACGTGTGGATGGATGGGTTGACAAACTTTGTGTATCATGCTGGATTCTAGCAGAATATCTTGATGGTGTAGGGGAGAGAGGTCGCTGAGATCCAGTGGCAGAAGCAGATATTGGTCTTGGTGATACTGTTCTTTGGGTAGGAGGTGATGCTGGTGGATAATGTTCCATTTGTTGATCAATTTTTGGAGATAGAGGAGGGCTTATTCTTCTTAAAGATGGTTGTGATGAACCAGCAATTGATTTTGATGATATAAATGAGTCATGCCTTTTTCCACCAATTGGCCTGAAAGGACTTGGAGGGGGCCCTGAATGAACACTTTGCCGTAGATTCACCCTTGGAGATGAGGGAGGGCTTTTTCTTCTTAATGAGCCTCGCAATGAGGTTAATTGACTCCCTCCTTCTACAACATTAGGTGAGTGTCCTCTCAAAGAGAAAGGTCTTCTCTGGGGGATGGGAGACTTTCCCTTCAAAGTGACTGTCGGAGATGGTCCTCGTCGTGAAAATTGTGGGGAGGATGGAGGGGTAAAGTTTCTTTTTTGAAGAGGTGATAGAGGTCTTTGTGTATTGGTATTCCATGGTGACTGACCAAATACTCTTTGTTGTCTTGGTGAAAATCCTGGACTTATTCCCTGTGGTTGGATATCAAACCTTTGGAGGGACAGAGGGCTACTTCGACCTGGTAAAATCTTACCCCGCCTGATAGAAAGCTGTGGTGAGAAATGAGGACTTATTCGTCTTAGTGGTGTTTGTTGCATAGTCTCAAATGGAAATTCGGGTCTCTGAAACACGGGATCCGGATAGATGAAAGGTGGGTTTGCTAGATCAACAAAGCCTGGGTCAAATCTCCTTGCAGATAAAACAGGTGATGCTGGTGCTGAGAGTGGTATGTGCCCCACAGGTCCAAAAGAGTGTCTACTTAGGGTGGGTGATACTGGCATAGGAGGAGGATAAGGAGGCCTTGCCTGAAGTAATGGGGAGGATGGCAGTTGTGGTGACTGAATCAAAATATGGCTCCCACCAGGTAATGAAGAAAATGCGGTTGGTGTTTGCTGGACCAAAATGGGACTGCCACCTATTGCTGCAGGAAATGCTGTTGGTGTTTGGTGAACAAAAATAGGACTGCCACCTATTGCTGCAGGAAATGCTGTTGGTGTTTGCTGGCTTAGCATAACAGTTGCTGTGGGAGACTGTTGTGGAATTTCTACCATTTGCTGTGAAATGTGTTGTTTAAACCCCATAGGTTGAGGAAATATTTGAGGGTTTTCATGTTGCATATCAGACATCACTTCTAAATCACTGAGAGCAATATGAGGAGATGGTGGATTGACAATTTCAAGTTTCTCTTTTCCAAACAGTTTGACTTGTGGTCTAGGGAGCCGAAACTGATCTTCAGTCATTGCATTTTCCATTGCTAGATGTGCATTTTCATTAGCATAAGGTTCAGATGGTTCAGTTTGTTCCATTATATCCCCCATTAGGTAAGTGTATGGCTGAGTAACCCCTAAAAGAGGATCTAGATAAACTGATGTAGGTTCCCCAATATAGCTGTATGGATTTTGGTTGTATGGATTTGGGTAACTTGCATACATCATGTAAGCATCTTGGCTCCCGTAAAAATTTTGCTGATCACCATAATAATCAAACTGCTCTGGGGAAACACCATAATTGTAGTATTCCACATCATTTCCATAGTAGTCATATTCTTCTTCAACTGGATACCCAGCTTCATTATAATATTCAATGCCACTATCAAAATAGCCATATTCATCCATTCTTTGCTGCCTAGGATCATAGTAGTCTAATCCAGTATCATAATAGTCATATGGTTGTCTTTCGTTGTACGGGTCAAAGTAGTCTTCAACATAATAGCCATATTCATCTGCATAAAGAGGATCATAGTAATCACTCTCTTCACCATATAAACCATATTCATCTTCAGGATAAGAATAATACTCTTCATCATGGTAGTCATAGAGATATGGCTTTCTGAATCGTCCATGTCCATATTCATTTTGGTCCAAATATCGCCCTCGTGGGCTGTTTCTTCCATAGCTTCTTAGGTCATAGTCATCTTCCCCATAGCTGAATTCTGCCTCATCGTACTCATATCCTCCATTCTCATAACCATATCTATCTTTGTTTGACCTGCGATGACGAACCGAACGACCTAGTCTTCCCCGAGATGTTTTAGATGATATGAATTTACTAATTAGCCAATTAGTAGCTCCTGAAAGCTTCCCCAGAATCCATCCTTTTTTCTTGAAGTTTGCAGGTCCGGTAGTTGTCTTTTTGCCCATAAAACCTTTCAATTTGTCCCCTAGCCCAGAAGTTGCGGCTGCATTTTTTTTTGTTTTTCCACCAATATTGAGCAATAAAAGAGATTTTTCACCTTCTTTCTTCTCAACTTTATTTTTTCCACCACTTAGAAAACCTGACATGAATTTAGACGTATTTTTTAGATCTTCAGGTTTAGACTTGCCGAGTCCTGCAAGCAACTTAGATGGATTTTGGAAAGCCTTAAGAGGGGTATCTTTTTTTTTCTTCGATAGTCGCATAAAAAGTCTAGATGTCGTTTTAAGACCTCTTTTAGGCTTTGGGGCTGCGGTTTGTGCCTTTGCTTTTGTCTTCAGTAGCTCTGCATCTGAGCCATCTTCAGATTCACTGGTAACAGCTTGCTTTCCTTTTCCTTTTGCCTTCTTAGGATCTTCTTTTACTTTACCTTTTCCAGGAGGTTCTTTAGCACCTGCCTTAGGCCCTCTTTGTCCGTCTTTTACTCCTTGTGCAGCTGCTGCTTTCTTTGGAGGCATTTTATACTAGTTTATGTGCCTATATCAAAAATAATGACAGAAAAACTTACATTTGAACAAAACTGTTGCATTTGGAGCACAAATCCACCACAAGAAAAATCACTCTCAAAAGCAAAGATGAAAAAAAAAAAAATCACCTCAGAATGACAAAAATCTGTGTCTTATCTAATGTAGTCTAGTTTTCTTTATTACAATCCCAAATGAGAAGCAGGGTTTCTTCAATGCTGCCAATATTACACTCATTCTGGACTCTACCTTGCATGGTTATATTCCTCATCTAAGAAATATCCAATCGAACAGATTCTATCCCTTAGCTGTTGTGCTGAGTTTGGCAAAAGATTTCCCACAGGAAAGATGACCTCTGCATTAGCATCCCTTTTGTCATGTGTTGCAGCTCTTTGAATTTTCTCTTCGTAAAGGTACTCCAGTCACATATTTGTCCATGGCGAGTCTCAGATAGTGTTCTTGTAAAAGTCTGGACACATGTGTCTGAAAGTATGCGAGGGCTCCCTGTTACAGTTGGAAAGGGCACCTTAAATGTATCAACTACACTCACTTAGGGTAACATTATCTCTTTGGTTCATTCCTGTATAAATTATGCAGTTCAGTGAGCTGTTACTAAACTGTCTGAGAAACATTTCCAAAGAGTAGAAGAATATGGCTGTGATGCAGAGTAAAGAGAAATATAGTCCAGCTGAAAAGGTGAGTGAAAATACCACATAAATAAATACAGAATCGTGTATTATGTCATTATAGACTCTTGCTGAGATAAATGCCTGTTGTTTTTTAGTCAAAAAAAAAAATCTCTTAATGCTTTGTGTGTCCACATTTGTTTTGCCATATTACAAAAAACAGAGATGTAATTTTCTACCGTGAGGATAAGTTTTATTGTTGCACTTTCAGAAAAAACAATTGCAAATACATTATAATTGTCACTTATCACTAAAAAGCAATGCTTAAAATGTAGCCTTATACACCGTTTTTAATACATTACTTACACATTATCTTATCTTCTATTTTTTTTTTCCCAGCATGGTCAGAAATAGAGCTCTGGAGACCTTGCTTGAGTTTGCTATCACCGCTTTGTGCTCTGAAATGTTTTGTTGTTGTTGTTGATGATGATTTTTAGTTTTTTAGTTCAGTTTAAAAGTTTCATTTAAGAATTTGTGTTAATTCACTGATGATAGGTTAATATTCTCAGAGTTCATGGCACTGGGAATAATAAATTCTTAATGGCTAGCCCGTATTCAGCTTACTAAGAAATGATGAAATATTAATTGAAAAAGCTCTTAATATATCTACAGTGATCTTTTTTTTGTCAGGTTTTATTCCAGAAAATTCACTGACCATTCATTTGATTATTGTGACTATTGTGACAGTGCAACAGTACTAAAGTATGAAACACCTACCATAAGCTTATTCTGTTTACATATAGAAGTACATTCATATACTAGAAATATAAATATGGATTAGTACTAAACATCTGGGATTTTAAAGATTACAGTTTAGTTTCTTTTTCACCCATTAAAGCTATTACATGAAATTCAAGTCAGAGCTGAAAATCCTAAAAATCATTTAGTCCAAATATAGACGTAGCTATTTAACTCAGCCAAAAGCCAAGGTGTCAGGTTCCAGTCGCGTGCTATGGGGAAGCTCTGTCTTGAATTTCATGCAGTAGATTGAATGTGTGAAATTAAAACTAAGCATTGATCTACATTGATGCAAAGCCAGTTACATACACATGTTGTTTCTATGTTATTTTTGTCGGTTGATTAGTAATAAAAAAAAATAATAATAAAGAAATACATCTTATCAATTGTTGGAATATTACATCACACATTATATCATGTGAAATGTTTTGCTGTGTTGCTTCCGTTGCATTAAACCTATTGCATCTGTTGCTCTTATATACTCTATAGTGTGAGCTCTTTTATACAGCATTCAAGCCAATATTGCGATCAAATTGTATTAAAGTCAAAATCAGTTTGATTTTTGTAGTTAAGCTTTCACAAGAATTCAATAATTATTCCTATTTCACCATAACACAGTATTTATTCCTGTATGCATGACCTTGTGGATGTAAAGCAGCTACATGACAACATACAAGTAGGAGTTTCCTTCAAGAAAATTATACATGTAAATACTGTCAACAGTATATAATATATTATCATGTCATATCACCTCAAATTAGAGCTTGATAATAAATTCGGACTATGTGATGCTGCGTAAAAGGTGGAGGAATAGATGCCCACCCTTAGATCTCACCACTTTCCACACACTGTATTGAAAAGTATATTTCCACAGTATATTTGTTATTCCCTGTTTACTGCATCAGACAACCTATAACATGTTCAAACTGTGTTGCCAAACAAATAAATGACCCAAACACTTACCTCCGTGGTCTCTCTCAGGATTTAACTAACCATCTATAGGCATTGCTAAATGTTCTAAATTTGAAAGATATCGATTAAGAAAAATGCGACAATTTTGTAATCATTAGCGTTAATAATTCTGAACTAATGTAAGCTTAAGCTTGATTCAAGCCAGTCTAAATGATAAGCAGCCAGGATCAGACTGCTCACTTCAAAGGTAAGAGCACAGAAGAGGAAATGTTAAGTAGTACTTGTTTAAAATATTTTTTAAAACCCCTTTTTTGTGTGAAATGGAAGCATGTTTTCTTAAATCTTTTATTAACCTTGTGTGGCTGTAGAGTATTTATCAAGTGAAGGTTCATCACCATCAGCACATTTTTTGCACTAGATGGCAGCAAAGTTCTACATTACAGTATTGTATTGGCTAGTCAACATGATTGTGCAGATTATAAATCCTCAGCAGCAATGCAAAATTTACAATAAAATCAACATATAATGTTGGTGGAGCTTGTGAAAAAGTTTTGCTACATCAAATGGCACGTTTGGTTGATAAACCATCAGATACGCAGTACTTCATGGTTTTTAATGTGGTTTCAAAAGCTTGTTTACAAAATGATAAGTGCTACACAGGTCTGACTAAAGTTTATACCTTTACAAATTCAACAGAATTCTTATTAGTTATGAAGGCATTCGTTAAATCACAAGTTACACTCCTGGATGTAGAATAAGTCACCAATCACTCATATCGCCTAAAAATTGAAAACATGTCACTTTGTGTCCCAAAAACCATAGAAGACTTTTCATTTTGGGGTTCCCCCAAAATGTTGGGTATCAACTGACACAATTTTGACAATATGGATGATTTCCATCATCCATAGATAGATATATCAAAGAAAAAAGAGGTCTACATCATATCAAAGATCCATAAGGAATAGAAATAATCATCTTTAAACAAGATATTCCTGTAGTTAAAAGTTGTACTGCAAATTTAGAAATGATAAAACCACCTTATGCTACCATTATCGCTACCAAGGTGCAACACTATACAACACTTTTGCTACTGAAGTACATTTTAGCAAAAGCTACAGGTGTATTCGCCGCACACACCCATCACGTTGTGCCATATGGTTCCAGTATCAAATATCCAAACCTGTAGTGTGTCTCTCAGAGCAGCATCAAACCCCTTACCTTCACTGCACTGAACAGGATAACACTGCTCCTCAAGTAATTCCAAAACAAAGTCTCTCCATTGTGCTTATCCTTATTTATTTCACAGGAGACCCAAGGCCTGAGGTGGTCCTGCTTAAGAGTTTTGATAATTCCCCACACCACACTTGCTTGCTGTGTTGTATGGCCCGAGTGCATCCACATGCATATTTAATGATGTCTATTATACTAGTTTTCACTAATGAATAGAAGCAGCAGCTCTAGGCTTTCAGATGAATAAAGGGAAGGGAACAGTTGGCATCTTGTAAGTGTACAACTGAAAGCTACATTTTCCATATCTGAAGTCTCAATAATTGTATTTTTTGTAGCTGCACATGTTATATTCAGTGCTAGACTGGTCATTAAGGAAATAAAATATATCTTTAACCTTTTAAACTCTACAGAAGCCCTGAAACAGACTCTCTGTGGTTACTCTCATGAGAAATTTTAAAGCAGCAGCAGCCCGGCGCACAAGACTTTAATGTAATAATACAGTCCGTAAAACCTATGGCAACAAATACTGGTGTTGTATTAAGTAGTGTACTTCCAGCACATTCTCCACAACAGCATCCAAGACTGGTAAAGTATTTGGAGTCTGTTTTAAATGCTATCTAATGCACATTAAGCTTGCTTTTTAAATGGCTGTACAGTAGGGCTGGGCAATATATCGATTATAATACCGATATAGTGATAAATGATTGCACGATATACTTTTCTGAGATATCGTTGGTATAGTGATGTATTTTTATGCTTTTAATGATTAGAAATTAAATGGTACTGAAAGGATGCTGATGATTTGACACAATTTAATAATAATAAAAAAAACAATCCTCTTTGTGTTTGTAGGCATTAAAGAAAAGTATTGTCAACCTCAGTTTAATGGGGTTTTTTTTGGTTTATTTTACTACTGTTTTGCAGACAGTTCATTAGCTAAATTGTATATTGTGATACACGTCGTGTATCGTAAAAATGTCAGTTATCATATGATATGATATTTTTGTCATATCGCCCAGCCCTATACAGCCCAAAATGTAATTTTGCCTCTGTACACCACCACAATGGATTTGAAATGAAGCAATCAAGACGTGATTGAAGTGTAGACGTTCGGCTTTAATTTAAGGGGTTTAACAATAATATTGCATTAACCGTTTAAGAATTATAGCCTTTTTTTTTTTTTTTTTTTTTTATAGAGTCCCTCCATTTTCACAGGCTCAGGAATAATTGCCAATCAATAACAATGATAAATATAAGGATATTTAATACTTAATAATTTGCCGTCATTGACTGCCTGAAGCATGGAACCGATGGATCACCAAATGCTGAGTTTCCTCCTCCCTTGAGCTGCTTTGCCAGGCCTTGGCTGCAGCTGCCTTCAGTTGCTGTTGCTTCATTTCAAATCCACTGCAAATATTTATAGACCTGACTGTATATATAAATATTATTGTTAAGTGTAAAATATTCCTTTATCACATGACCCAAGGTAAGCCACTGCCCCTGAGGTTACTAATTTGACGAGCTTCAGTCATATAAACCGAGTTCTTTAAGCCAGACACGTTTCTCAGATGCATTGGTCACAAAATCTCATTGAGGTTTTGAGATTGAGACAGTGAGCTTTCTCATATCCCTCATATCTACTGACAAGTGTATAAACCTTTGAAGTCATTCATTTTTATTGTTTTTAATTTGACTTTTTTTTTTTTTCGAGAGGAGTACTGGTTTGTAAGCAGTAAAAAAATATCAACCTGTTGCCAAATTCAGGTTGCATGTATGACTCAATTTATATATCATCAAAATCCCTAACGTAATGTTGAAAATAAAATCACGAAACACTTTGTTTTGTTTTATATGGGCTCAACTTTGGCAATCCATCCTTGTTTTGTTATGTTGTTTTGGGTTTTTTTTTTTTTTTAAACAAAATGCTCAATAAAGGTTCTTTTTAACGTCATCTGGGTAAAGTAAATGCGTGAAGCAGTTGTGTATAGGGTAAAAATGTAATCTTTTGTAATTGTACAATGACACTGTGAATGAAGACAGGATAATTATTTCTTCACAATCTGAATTACATCCTCATGTTCCATAATGTGCGTCAGTCCTACTCGCTGCGGGCTGTACTTCGTGCTCGTTCCCTGTAGAACGCAGAAACAGAAAAAGACTTCTGCAAACTGTTCACCACGAGCGTTCGGTAGCATTATACTTCTGAAGATCTGCAAACTTACCCAGACAAGTGCGTACTTGAACTGACTGGCTAATGTTCTGTGGATTCTGTGGCACTGGAAAGAACAGGAAATAACAGACTGTGTTAAATACTGGTACTGTTTCTAAGAAAGCTGGAAAAGAAAACAGTACACATAAAGCATCTATATTTAAAAAAAAAAAAAAAAAAAAAGAACACGCAAGGGATTCTCTCGAAGCATGAATCAGGTTTACAATATTTTACTTTTGCTACATTGTTTCTTAATTACTAAAGTAAAATGATCTTAGTCTAAACTGAGCTGTCATCTTCTAAACAGTCGGAATTGTCATACTCTTAATGTTCGCTTTATTAGGAATACCTGTACATTCAGGCAATTGTCCAATCAGCCAATCATGTGGCAGCAACGCAATGCATAAAATCATGCAGACACACGTCAAGAGCTTCAGTTAATGTTCATATCAAACATCAGAATGGGGAAGATTTTATCTCAGCGACTTCGTCCGTAACATGGTTGTTGATGCCAGATGGGCTGGTTTGAGTATTTCAGAAACTGTTCATCTGGGATTTTCATGCACAAAAGTCGGTAAAGGTTTTGTGAGAAACAAAAAGCAGCCAGTGCACATACAGCTCTGCAGAGGGAAATAACTTGCTAATGAGAGATGTTTTGAGCTGGCAGGAAGGCTACAGTAACTCAAATAGCTACCCTTTATAACCGTGGTGAGCAGAAAAGACCACATCGAGTTACACTCCTGTCAGCCAAGAACAGGAATCCAAGGCTTCAGTGGGCACAGACTAATCGATCAAAGTCACGGTCGATGGTAACGACATCACATTTGTGCCCATTCTGATAACTGAAGCTCTTGACCTGTGTCTGCATGATTTTATGCATTGTGCTACTGCTACATGATTAGCTGGAAAACGGCATGAATGTGCAGCGGTAGAGGTGTTCCTATTAAAGTGGCCGATGAGTGTATATACGCTTTTAAATAACAATAATGCCATACCACATGTTCTACTGATGCGCCTCTTCTCATGATGATTGGGTCACCAAAATCAGGCCGCTCTATTTGACAATAAAGAAAGAAAGAAAAGGAAGAAAGATTTTAAAAAAAACAGTAGCACATTTGTGGTACTTTTGCTGGGTGTCTACAATTATTAAGTATTTCAACCCTGTATGTAATTATGATATAACAGCTAAACATCACAAGACCTAAATACCAAAAACATTACTCTTCATGCATCTGCCTAATGAATAATGTAATATCATTATTGTAATATCATTGGTACTTTTGTGTATGTTGTAAAAGATTACTTCAATCTGTGAACTGTTCAAAAATCACCTCCTCTCTTCTTGGTGTAGAGACAGATCAGAGCCAGGTATTCCCACAGCTGCTCCAGGAGGTAGTCTAGATTCAGTTTCATGCCGCAGCTGATCACCACACTGTTGCACTGACGGGCGAGACGGTCGACTTCTTCTATAGAAATCTGGTCCACTTTGTTGTACACCTGTAAAAGTTTCAGGAATACACAGACATTCCATTTTCAGAGCCTTTCCATATACTGTAGTAGAGGTCGACTGATAGCGGATTTTAACGATAACCAAGTTGGGACGTACTTGCCGATAACCGATTCATAAACCGATAGCTTTTAAAATCGATACTGAATGAAAACGTAATGCTCAAAGTAAAATATTACTGAACTTTATTACAAAAATAAACAGTACTGACTGTACCATCAAAATGGACTGTACTTTTTTTAATGAAATAAATATATAAATATGAATATATATTAACTATTAATAAATATTAATGAAAATAAAAGATATACATCCAAACTATGAACCGAAAAGTAACACTCCAAATAACAAATAAAAATAGAGACATCCAAAATGAATTTAAAAAAAAAACCACTTCAAATAACACAACAAAATTTGTCAGTGATGGTTTTTATTTCGCCTCTAGAGGCCGCTCTCGTACTGTATAATGACAGAGGACCCTCTCAGCTGCTCCGCAATAGAAAAACTGTGTGGCTTTTTACAGCAATCGGTGCCGCTTAATCGACAAAACCGGTCAATCTATCGACCTCTAATACTGTAGAAACAATTAAAAGGTAATAGTTGGTGAAGATTAATCTCACAGAGGCAGACTGATACTCACATATAAACAAGGCATGTACACTCTGTTGCCCATGATGACGTCAATAAATTCATCTGATGTACAGTCTTCTCTAAACAGAACCTCAGCATTGAAGATTTCTAAAGGATCGAGTTAAAGGAATATCCTTTTCACAAACATACAGAATGTTCCAAGAAAAGTCCAGTGAAGGCAAAGCTGATAAAGGATACTATACTCATGAAGAATGAGCTGCACAAGCTTCTCAGAGCAATGTGTAAGAGGAACCGTCGAATTAAAGGACAGACCACCACCTTTCTTAGGCTAAAAAGAGAAGAAAAAGATCCTCTGTATGACTGAAGGTATCATTTTTCATCACTGTTTGCTCGTGTGATTGGTCAGAAAGAAGACACACCTTAAAGTAAATATTGGGTTTACACCGGTTGAGTCTGATCCCAACCGATTCAAGCTCTTTTTCCAGAAGTTCCCTAAAAGAAAAAATACGGAAGGATCGTTCAAAAACACAAAGTGTAAACTGATTTTAAAGCTCATAAGACAGAACACTTACCTTTGCACATCACCTTTGGTTGCATCCAGCATCATGATAACCACATCTGCAGTTCTGGCTACAGCGATCACCTGTCTGCCTCTACCCTTTCCTGTGAAAACACCAGTAATGTATTAAAAGTGAGGAAGAGAGATACAAACAAAACATTATATTAGCCTCTAAAAATCATATACCTTGAGCTGCTCCTTCAATGATTCCGGGCAAATCCAGCAGCTGTATGTTGGCACCTTTATACTGGTGGAGGATGTCATGAAAGATTTAAAAATAAATTCAGATTTTAAATTCTAATTAAAATCCCAGTTGATGTATTGGAAGTTTAAAAAAAAAAAAAAAAAAAAGACAAATATGTACCTCAATAACACCTGGGATGCAGGTTAGTGTAGTGAACTCATATGAAGCCGCTTCGCTTTCTGTTGAGGTCATTAAGCTCAGAAATGTAGACTGTAAAAAACATGTCAGTTTGTAAAGGACTGCATATCGAGCTGTGTTCATGTTACAGTGGTTACGTCTCAATCAGCTCCCTCTGTGGTGAATCAGTATCTGGTGTACACGAGTTCATTCACTGGTAAGGATCCTGGCTCGCTACACATCGGTACACTGATGACTCAATTTCCGGCAACACGACTATGTACTCGCGTTGTAAAAAGACCGATATCTTTCTGACATTATACGTCATATAAATTTGTTAACTTAATCACACACGTTTCTGTCATGGTTACTCAAGCAGGATCGTAGCGAAGGTAGTGGATTTTTAAAAAATCATTAAACACTTAAAAGACGTTAAGTCTCAAACAAAATGTATATAGAACACCAAATAAAGTTAAAAATCTCCAACGTAAATAATCATTTGAGAGCCACAACGATGACAAGCTTCTTACATTTGCAGACGAAGTTGAGCTGAGAGTTCGTCCGCCTTTTTTTTTTTTTGCACTGAGAGGTTTTAGAAATCATGACATCATTTCCAGTAAGGAAAAATAGTGAGCATCGATGCTCCCTGGTTTTTGCGGTGCATTGTGGGATTTTTTAGGGTGCGAACGTTCAAGTGTACTGGAAGGATTTTGTGATTGAGACAGCCCGTAAAATGGCCGACTCCCTGACTACTGAACTAGTGAGCTGATTGAGGCGCACCCAGCGTTCCACAAATTATACCATCATTACCTTGCCAACTGACGGAAACCCAATTAGAGCAACCCGGGCATCACCCGATTTCATTACATCAAAGCCTTCACCTTTGGCTCCGGATGATTTTGAAGGCTCCAGAAGCTGGGATCTGTACTTGGCGAGCTTGGCTTTTAGCAAACCTAGATGGTACTCGGTCGCTGAAAACAATTTGAAGACAGATCAGAAGCAGATGATGAGGGAGATAAGGGGGTTTTACGTGAATAACCAGAGTAACTGAAATCTGTTACAGTAGACTGTATTTGAAATGTTTCCATCAAGCTGTTCCTATACATGTAATTGAAAAAGTATGGGCGATACCGACTTAAATCTGTATCACAATATTTCACGATATCTTTTGCGGTAACGATATAAACAACGACATGAAAACAGTAACATTCAACACTATCTGTCTGGCCACAAGTCACATCAGCATACATTTTTGAGAGGTGTACAAACACTAACATTGATCCAAAAAAGTTAAATAAAAACTTAATTGTGACCATCGTCAAATTCGAAACTATACCAATCAAGCAGGCTAAAAAAAATGTTATACGAATTTTATTCACAAACTAAAATTCCAGTGAAAGTGCAAACCCTAGTACTCGCAGGATTCATAATCTAGCCCCAGAAAAAAACCCCGAATGGAAACGTTGTATCGAACCGCTTCCACATTACGTAGGAACCTCCTTCGTTAGGGATTAATTCTCCTTCATCGTCTCGGGTTGGATCTCTGCCTTCTGCCACGCTTGTTCTCGTTCTACATCCTTTGTGTAAACACGTCATCAACTGTATCGTCAATATCGCGGGATGACAAATTCTTATAATGGGTAGGAACTGTCCCGGTATATCATGGACGATACGATATGGCACAAACCCTACTACGAACAGTTTTCAAAAGTTTTTTAGAAGATGCTATTGTTCGTTTTAAAGGCTTTAGGGTAACATGTTTCTTTGCAAAAAGATACTAGATATGATCAGAAAATTGGCAGACAAACCAAGAAACACTAAATATTAAGGTCTTGCCACCTAAATATACTAAGTTAAATTAAGCCTGTAGTACAGAAACAGTCAGTGTCAATAATGAGAACTCCATATACACACTAATTAATCAATACTACTCCAAATTGTATTGGTCCTCATGAACCGGGCTACAGCTGTCACATTCTCCTAAACCACAGTTTAACCCCTCTCCTCTCTTTAACAATAAATCTGGCTTTCCATTGTCATCACGTCAATCACTCTCACAGACCATGCTGAGCTATAATAAACCAGATGCTTGTCTAGAGCAGCTAATCAAGCTGTCTACCTTTGTTTTTCTGAGTTCGAGCGATTTCTCGCTCAATCTCGGCTATCTTCTCCAGAATACCCATCGTCCCACAAGCACGAGGCCTTCAGAAACAGGCAACCTGTGAAAATGATAATGACATGAAACCTAGTATTATTTGTACAGCCATAATCTGCTCTGTGGCTAGCTAGCAAAACTAGCAAGTAGGGTTGTTGTTTTTTTTCTTTTTTCTTTTAGCAACTCATGAATCACCTTAACAACCGAATTAACCAAACAATAGAAACAATAAACAAACATGCAAAACAGGAACGTGTCGTTTGTATCACGTACAAACACTCACGCACAAGGAAGAGTGTACAAATTTTGAACAAATCGAAGTCTGCAGCATGACCAGGTGATGACGTCACCACCACCACCACCCGAGCGAAAGACGGTGGTGCAACGCAGAACATCGCCCGGGTGGAAACGGCTTTGGGGATCTAGTTCCAGTTTGACAAATGCAAACGAAATGTTATACGCACATGCGGATTTGAAAGAATCAGTCTGGTGAAAATGTTTTGAACGGTATTAGTGGACGTGTTTAATAAGATAGCCAATATAATCTAATTAAATAAGTTTATTTATTTATTTTATCATTTTATAATCCCATGATGCATATCTCTGTAGGTACTAGAAACATGGCAGCGCAGTGAGCCTGGTTATAATCTGAAAATTACTCTAGCATGGAGGGCTTCCCATTCCCTGTAGCTGGAAAGCTGTATGAAGAAACTTCTAGAAAAGACCAGGGAGCCAGCGGAGAGACCAAAGAGAAATCTTGCAGAGCATGCTCGGACTTTAAATCATGGATGAAATTTCAGAAGAAACAGACGTCTTCAGTCACAGCACAGGTGAGCAAGTCTCACTTTAACTGACCACACTTGCATGTGTTTAAGAATCTACAACAATGTAGTAATGTTCTAAACTGGAATAAAGTTGGTTTGATGTTGGACGTTCGATATTCACAGATATGCGGAAATTAAGGGACCGTCTCTAAAGTTACATACGACTTTGTTATACACGATTCTAACTTCAATAGCATTTGAAGGGAATGACTTACAGTCATATAACCCACTGTACAGTGTTCATCTAGGTGTCAGGTATGACACACACCTTTTAGATTTTTTGATATTTAACCCTACAATGCATGAACCAAAAAAACCTTCACGAATGCATAAAGGGGGTCAAAACGACCCGTACTGGATTGAATGGTTTTCTTAAAAAAAAAATAGATGTCCTATTATAAACTTTTGTTGCCAGCGGTTTAGACATTAATGGCTGTGTGTTGTTATTTTGAGGGGACAGCAAATTTACACTGTTATACAAGCTGTACACTCACTACTTTACATTGTAGCAAAGTGTCATTTCTTCATTGTTGTCACATGAAAAGATATAATCAAATATTTACACAAATGTGAGGGGTGTACTCACTTTAGTGAGATACTGTGTGTGTATATATATTCATGCATATACATGTATGCATATATATATATATATATATATATATATATATATATATATATATATATACACACACACACACACACACACATATGTATGTATGTATATGTATATATGTATGTATGTATATGTGATCAGTGGAAGACCAGACATGAAGTTAAACCTTAGCCTTATATCACTACAAGTGCTTTATGGATCATCTCTCTAAACTGTTTGACATAACAATCTGGAATCTGTAGCATGATCGTAGTCTATAATCTCCTGAAAAGACCGTTTTCTCTGACTAGGAGACACAGGTAGCTGAGGAGAATGAGAAACCTGTGGAGTGTCCCCTGGACAGACAGGAACTGGGGAGGAGTTCTTGGTCTGTTCTCCACACTATGGCAGCGTATTACCCTGATACACCCACCAAAACACAACAACAAGAGATGACTCAATTCATCAACCTGTTTTCGAAATTCTTCCCATGTGAAGAATGCGCTGAGGACCTAAGAGCCAGGTATGATTATATTGTTTAGGTATGTACCATTATTGTATGTATTATTAAATCATTATATTGTTTAGAGCAGGTGAGGGTAATGGGTCTTGCACAATACATTAATTACTAAGCCACCACTTCCCTGGACTGATACTGGTCCTGGATTATCACCACACTGCACAATTGGATGTTTCCCCTCCAGCCAACTCACCTGATTCTGGTCATCAGATAATTGACAACCCTGGATAGAACTTGGTGAGTCAGAGGAGAGAAAACCTACAGGACCGGGATTGTGAAGCACTGGATTAGATCATTGAAAATGATGACCTAAACTCTTAGAAATAGGGGTTCCTCGAGGGTTCTTTACATAGTCTTTGGATAGATTAGAGCCATCTTTAAAAGAGAAAGGTACTATATTGAACCTTATAGTTCAATATAGTTCAATATTCTTATAAGGTATACAACCTTATAATTGTATAGTGTTCATCTAAAGGGAAATACTTAAGAACACTTGTGTGGTCTAAATGAAAACATTTCTAAAAATGTAGTATTAGCATTATGATGTTTACTCTCTTTCTGAGAATTATTATATCTCTGGAATATAATGTAAGCATGTCTGGAAAAGTGTGTAAAAATTAGAAGGAAACACCTAGAACATTTTTTTAAAATTATTATTTTTTTCATTATTACTCTTTCATTACAGGATTTGTATAACTTGATTTATTACACCCGAGATTTTAAATTCCTCATGATTTCATTAGTTTCAGGCGCTCTCTGCTTTTTAACAGTTTAAGTTTATGAGAATGTTGAGCAAGACCTCAGCAAACCAAAGAAAATAAATAAATAAATAAATAAATAACCCCTAACTGAAATAATGATCATGGAGCATTTGAGACGACCTCAGTACATAAAAGTTATTTTAATAGTTTAGAATATTACACTCATATCACCTGTTTTTTTTTAAAGTAATGATGGATCTGTAGTAATTATGTCTTAGATGATAATACCACAGTTCAATGAATCCACAGAAACCATGGGAAAAGTATGGAATACTGAAATTGAAAAGTTGTAGAAAGTTGTAGTATTACAATTAATATTATATGAATACAATAATATTTAACCCAACGTGGGCATCCAATTAGTTAGCCTTACATTTTGCAGAAAGTGTTTTTTCTGTTCCTGAGCGCATTAATATTTTTTAAATCTCTTGTCAGATTGAAAACAAACCAACCAGACACCAGCAGTCGTCACCATCTCTCACAATGGCTTTGTCTTCTCCATAATGGCATCAATGTCCGATTAGGAAAGCCAGAGTTCGACTGCAGTAAAGTGGACGAGCGGTGGAGAGATGGCTGGAAAGACGGCTCTTGTGATTGACGAGCCCAAATCAATTCACAGAGGAAAATAAAACAGACCTGTAACTTTCCTTGACCTTTCAGCCTTTGGTCGTAAATAAGTATGGCTTACTGTGTGTAGCGTGTCCTATAGAAACATGTAATACATGATAAAGTACTGCTCTTTCACCTAGTATATGATCATTGATATTTTTATTGATGTACCATCAATTCAAAGTCTGCTGGTTAGTTAGTGTATTTAGTGCATTGTTGATTTTTAAAAGGGGGAATGATGCTAATAAACCTAAACATGCTATTACTACTGCTTCTCCAGTGTGGCAATTTGCAATAAAGGACGTGCATTGTGAATCACTTAGAATCAATTGTTATAAAGGCCAGCTGCAATCAATCATGTGAAGAAACAAAATTATGATCAAGGAGCATACTAGCTACCTTCCTTGTATCTATCTACTTATTGGCCGTTTTATCAAATACGCCTACCATATACTGTAGGTCTGAGGCTTAACTAGATTTTGGTTTTGAATGCTGCATCGATTTAAAAGGCAACAATCATAAATCAGTTATTTATTATAATTTATTGTTAATTTATTATGATTGAAAAAGGACAAAACAGTCCTTCTTGAATTGTATCCTATTGCAGTGGTATTGATACCATCAAATAGCGAATCCTTGCCTTCAGAATCGAAATCCAATCACATCATGTGGAAGAAAATAACAGAACAATTAAAATATCAAAAACATATATTGATCAATTTATTCAAGTAATAATGAAGCTGGAATATAGCTTACCAGCTGGCCAAAGGTGTACTACCAGTTTGAGCAGCTCTGCCTGTGTTTTGGTAACCGGTAGCTGATCAGTCCAAGATTAACATTTCTGCCTATAAATTGAATCTATGAAGTAGGTTTACCTTGTAAAATGGACAAGGTAGATGTACCTAATAAAGTAGCCAATAAATTTCTACCTTATGCTGGCAGTAAAATATAAATACATTATTTGGCCAAAAGTTTATGGACACCTGACCATCAAACCCATATGTGGTTCTTCCCCAAACTGTTACCTTGTTGGAAGCACTCAACAGTATAGGATGTTTTTGTATGCTGTAACTTTACAATTTCCCTTCACTGGAAATAAATGGCCCAAACCTGTTCCAGCATGACGATGCTCCTGTGCACAAAGCGAGCTCCATGAAGACATGGTTTGAGAAGGTTGGACTGGAAGAACTCGAATGTCCTGCACAGAGCCCTGACCTCACCAACACTGAACACCTTTGTGATGAACTGGAACACCGACTGCACCCCAGACCTCCTCACCTAACATCAGCGCCTGATCTCACTAACGCTCTTGTAGCTGAGTGAACACAAATCCCTACAGACATGCTACAAAATCTAGCGGAAAGCCTTCCCAGAAGAGTGGAGCGCATTATAACAGCAAAAGAGGGACTAAATCTGTTCAACAAGCACATGGTGTGTGTGATGGTCAGGAGTCCACATACTTTTGGCCATATAGTGCATCATAATTCCAGATTATTTGACCAAATAAAATGTTATTCTAGTGAAAAGATCAAGACCATGCTGCTGCCTGTAGATGTCGCTGTTGAGTATCGCAGCAGACCTCGGGGTTGGATTGATGAGAGCGCGCACCAGTGCGTGTGCGTGTGCGCGCAAGTGTGTATCCATCTCGACCCGCACAGCCTTCAACCTGAATCATAGCAGAAGGGGGGAAAATGGACGGAGTGGGGTCTTTCGGCGCTGGAAGAGCTGGGGCTGAATTCGACCCCGTCTCTTTTATACAACAACCGCAGACCATTCTTAGGATATTAGCATGGGTGAGTCTAATTCAGCGTGGATTGTGGTTATAACGCGGGTCTCATTAATACGCGTAATAAGAACACCCGAGCACTAATTAGGTATAGCGTTTAATTCATTTATCATAGCGTTTATCCCTTACAGTACATGGGCTTTATATAATTCAGTGAGCTATTACATACATGCTGTAATATTTGAAGCCTATTTGGGGGGGTTTTCGTTGCGTAAAAATGTTGACGTATTGATGCCATGGACGTGGTGGTTACCGTGATTTCTACTGGCTGATATCTCACTGTAATAAACCACACGATACTATCATATAATCCACAGAATACTGTACTATAATGCTTTTCATTTGATCCGATTACCACTGTGAAAAGCTACGGATGAGCTGTTGTATAGCTATTGCTCCAGGCCTGTTCTTTCTAACGAGGCTTTTATATGAAGTCATAATGGGGAGAAAGGCCGGGAGCGGCTGCTTCTCCTGACTCTCACACAGAGCATCACAGCCTCCGCCTGGATCACCAATCAGGCTGTTTGTGTTTCTGATCAGTCTTGATAAATTGGCTGAGAAAAAGGCCCATACTGTATAGATACCTGCATATTATACTAGTATATAGTATAATGTACTGGTACCGACATAGTATACTGGGATTGAGTATACAGGTACATAGTATACTGGGATTGAGTATACAGGTACATAGTATAGTGGGATTGAGTATACAGGTACATAGTATAGTGGGATTGAGTATACAGGTACATAGTATACTGGGATAGAGTATACAGGTACATAGTATACTGGGATAGAGTATACAGGTACATAGTATACTGGGATTGAGTATACAGGTACATAGTATGCTGGGACTGAGTATACAGGTACATAGTATACTGGGATTGAGTATACAGGTACATAGTATACTGGGATAGAGTATACAGGTACATAGTATACTGGGATTGAGTATACAGGTACATAGTATACTGGGATAGAGTATACAGGTACATAGTATACTGGGATAGAGTATACAGGTACATAGTATACTGTGCACATAGGTATACGTGTAAATAGCATTCTAGGATAGTATACCAATATATAGTAGTATAAAGGATATAGAATATATAGTATATATAGGATGTAGTATACCTTTACATAGTATACTGGGATGGTATACCAATATATAGTATACTGGGATGTAGTATACCTTCACATTGTATACTGGGATACCAGTATACCTGTACATATTATACTGGGATAGTATACCAATATACATTATACTCGGATGTAGTATACTGATATGTAGTAGAATATACTGGGATGTAGTGTAACTGTACATAATATACTGGGATAGTATACAGGTATATAGTATACTGGGAGTGTATACTGGCATATAGTATACTGGGATGCTTTTTTCTCTTATTATTATTAGTAGTAGAAGTAGTAGCAGAGTAGTAGTATTATTATAAGTAAAATTGCTATAGAATTACTGGTCATAGTATTTTACAAGTGGTCTCATTAATATACACTATAGCTTTTGAGGGGTTCTCTAGATAATTAAATGTTGTTAGCTTTCCAAAGCTCTTATAGGGGAAACCTTTGTTGTAGGTTTCTATATAGAACATTTATTATATTAAAGCCAATAATGTAGTAATGTAGCCAGATAATAAATGTGTACAATTGTAAATAAATCATTCCATCCACAAACCTGTTATGTCAAAGAATTCTTAAACTCAAGGTACCTCGCCTAAAATTGGAAGAACACAACATCAGTAATTGACTACAATTATAGTTCTGGTTTGTCCAGTAGTTTTTGTTATTTTTATTCTCTTCTCTACTCTAGATTTTCTCAATGGTGGTATTTGGCTCCATAATAAACGAAGGCTACGTTAACATCGGAAGTGAGACTCTCCATTGTGTTTTCAACAAGAACAATGATGCCTGCAATTACGGTGTCACCATTGGGCTCATAGCCTTTTTGGCATGCATCTTCTTCTTTGTCCTTGAAATGAAGTTCCAACAAATCAGCAGTGTTAAAGACAGGAAGAAGGCAGTCTTGCTGGAGATTGCATTTTCAGGTAAAGCTTGCAAAATAATATATATTTGAGTCGAGTCTTGGAGCAACACATTTTTATGCTGTTCATCTCTGTCTTTTTTATGTGTACACACATAAGTGTGTACTTATGTGTTCAGAGATCTATTTAACATTTGGTGTTTTTTGGGGGGTTTTTTTAGGTTTGTGGACATTCCTGTGGTTTGTTGGTTTCTGTTTCTTGGCTAACCAGTGGCAGCGCACCACGCCAGACAAGCTGCCACTGAACCAGGGAGCTGATGCAGCCAGAGCTGCCATAGCTTTCTCCTTCTTCTCCATCTTCACCTGGGTCAGTGCTGCATAGAATACATAGCTAATTTACTAAAACCTATTCAAATGCTTCTATCCTTTGGAAATGATAAGACTTGCTTGTTAATAGTCATGCATCATATACTGTATTTCTAATCTCAACATCAGCAGAGGAGACAGACAGTGACAGAGCAGGCTGAAAACAAACCCATTTCAGTCTAAGAATAACATCATGACCTAGCTAAAGTACAACAGATTGCTCTAGATACTTCTTTCAGTCTGTCAAGGGGGCACAGAGCAACTTCACCTCTTTTTGTTTCACAGTGAATGAAGATGTGAAAGATGCTTAGTGGCTTATAATATTAGCATCACCACTGACAGGCATATGTATAAAAAAAAAGAAAAGAACCAATGTTAACATGACCATAGACTTAAATCTAGGGTTAATAGAGTTTTAAATTTAGTCAAAATCTGATTTATTTCTTACATTTATCTTCAAGATTTTGATAGATGCATCAACATCTTAATCGGAAATATCGTGTCGCAGTAAAACTACATTAAAATGTACTAAAAAGTGGGGGTTTTTTAAGTTAACTTTTCTTGGATGCTTGTTTCTGAACAATTTTTTTTTAAAGTCACATTTTCAATTAAAGACAGACTTTCTCTGCAATAATAAAATACATAAAACAAATTTAGGGAGTGTTACAAATGAGCACAGTTTGTGATTTCACTAAACAGTGTCAATGGCTTGAACCTATCATGCGCTGACGTGCAAATCATTAGCGGATGATGTGGTGAATGGAAACATTTCTGTTCTGAAAACAGAACCTGCAAGCTAACTTAGCTAATGTTCACAGTGAAGAAAATCTTCACTGATTATGGCTATGCAAATTGAGATCAGATCCTAAAATTCTCACCAAAAGTCTACCAGTGATAAATGCAGACTACAGGGTGTCCCTAAAGTCTCATCAGCTGTGGACGTCCACTTCTCGGTCGGTCCGCAACACTTCCAGTCTTCGTTAATAAGTTTGGCAGCAGTGTCGTGTGTGTGTGATGTGCTCATCATGTTTCCTGTTAAAGTCCATCGCAACTTTGCGACAGCTTCCCGATCCAGCCATGAGAATGATTTCAATACGTTCTTCTTTTATCAAAGGCGTTCTTAATCTATTTGAATATATATATATATATATATATATATATATATATATATATATATATATATATATATATATATATATATATATACACTAAGCATGAAAAATTTTGGAAGACTAAAAAGTGTTAATTTCTTCCTATGTATGCAGATTTTTGGGAGACTGTAGTTTACTAGAACTTAAGCAGCTATGTATGTGCTAATGGTACCTAGGGTAAAACACTTTAAAGCTATGCTGTAGCAGCAAGCAAAGTTATTAAATGCAAGGTGATGAGTGAACTCACTGATCTGAGATATCGATAAATCCTCAGTAAAGGTTAACAGATGTCACTTCTTTTTCTGAGCCAGTCTAAGGTTCAGACATACACATGCACGTCCGTCTGAACGAGTGTGGCTTTGCGTTTCAGGCTGGTCTGACTGTGAGGGCTGTGCAGAAGTATCTTCTAGGGACAGACATGTCCCTCTTCACCACAGAACATCTGGATGGCAACCAACCTATCCAGCCTTACCCCACTGTGCCTGGCACAGAGACCACTGATGACTACCAGAGCCCACCTTTCGTTGAGAAACCAGACTCCAACGCCCCGACTTACCAGGTGCCAATTTACTAGAGGTGCCGATCAGGATCCATGTGCAACGTATCAGATCCGTCAAAGGTAGTATGAATGCAGGAAGAGGCTCTGGCCTTTCTTCAAGCTGACATGGTGTGACAGTGTTCATAGGTAGTGCTGTGCTGTGACCTTCTGTACAAGAGTTTGTCGATTGTGACTTTTTTAATTTAATTTGGGTCTATATGGATAGTTAAACATTAATTTATCAGGTTGAATCAGAGAGGAAATGAAATAAGACATTTCTTCTACGTATGACAGGATCTATCCGTCCAGGTCACCAAAACAAGGAAAAGTCAGCTACGTTTTTAAGAAATTAACAGGAGAACCTTACAAGCGGCGTGTGATTAAAAACGTCAGCGCTGTTTAACCTATGGGAAAGAAAAAAAATATGCATGTGCAACATATTCAGAAAGCGTTTAACTGTCATGCATCAAAGCTAACTTGAAACATAGAATACACTGAGTGTTTATGTGGCGATATGAAGTGCAATATTTATAATATATTAAGTATGAAAGAAGTCTTCAGATTATATTAAAAGATGTTTACCAGTTACAACCTGCCAAACAAACTGTACGTTAGAGTGCCGTCTTGCTCAAACGGAGACGCCGTTGTAGGCCTCCTGTGCTGAAGGTTATCTCAAGCGACGTTTCACTTCAGCGTTTGATTTAGTGAAGGCAGCGCAAGTATTCGCGTCTGCATCAAGAACGCACTGTTCAGTGTTTGTTCAAGGGTACTTTTACTAGGTGTGTAGTACAGATGGTATAACCATGAAAATAGGGGTTTAAACTCATACATCTGGCGTGAAATAACAAAGCAAGCGACTCACATTTGATACTCCTAGGTGCTTAAGAGAAAAACGTCTATACGATAAAACTGCAATCAAGAAAGGCTCAATTGAAAGGCCATTATGAAAACAATCCCACAGGATCATGTTAATAAAAGCAGAACTAAAATGAAATCCTCTTGGAAAAGAGCTTACTCTAAAACGCAGTCTTGCGAATGCTGGGGAATAAATTAAAACATTAACCAGACAGTAGCGTTTTTAAGTTGTTAAAATGATGTTAAAATGTTTGGTGACCATCAGTGCTTCGTCTGATATGTAGTAGGATATCACTAATGTTTCTGTGTGTTCTCAGATAGGAAAGCCTACAAAATGATATTGACTGTAATTCAATACATGACCTAAATGGAGTATGTTTGTGAAAGTGATCAGGGTTTTTGTGTTTCTTGTACCAACACTTAAAAAAAACAAACAAAAAAAAAACACCACTTTATGGACCACTGTTTGCGTACCGATCGGGTCACGTTTATTGTGGTAACTGCTAGAAAATAAAAAAAAATTGCACCAGAAAAAAAAAACTGAAGACGTCCACTCACGTACACAAATCATTGTATGTTTTGTGTTGGTTTTTTTTAAAATTCATAACCCTCTCAAGTGCAACATACGCACAAGGCATAAAGGATTATAAATATGGCCCCAAAATTGACGTTACTTTCTACTCTGGCATCATATCCTATCTTGTATGTTAATGCTGTACACAAAAGACTTACTGTTGTCAATTCTAATGTGTTTGGACTGCAGTCATTAAAATAAAAAAAGATATGTTTTTTTTCATGAGACGTCTGATCTGTGCAACTTGCATGACTTTCACAAGCATGTCCTTATGAAAACATAATAATAATAATAATAATAATGACTAAATTTGTGTATTTAACCATTTAATTTGATTCTTTTAGGAGCCAGCTGTGCATCATTACTCATCTAATCTGTAGGTAAATATTTTTTTTCCCCCACCCATTGCTGTGTAAAACAGTACTAGATCACAATAGAACATAACATTCAGTCATTAATGGTAACAAAAGAGAAGTTAACAGGAAAACGTATTCATCCCCACGTCCCAGTGCATTTTCAGAAATGAATAGAGTTGAACAAAAGCAGGAGCAATGCAGATGCTGGGATGCAGTAAAAAAAAAAAAGAAAAAAAGAAAGAAAGAAATAAAATTATAATAATAATTACCCTGCAGTCAAAATAATAAATGTGCTTTCATTCTTCTATTTAACTCCAGAGGTCAGTGCCTTACTATGCATCAACTGCATTATTGCATGTAGGCTAATTAAAAAAGAATGACATTTTAATACAAAAAAAAAACATACAAAAAACAAAAAAGAGATGTTATGAAAAATAGAACTTTGTCCGCCCTGGTCACACTCTGCTAAACTAAAAGCTTAGTTACAATAATCCCCTTAAATAATAATAATAATAATAATAATAATAATAATAATAATAGGTCCTAAATAAATAATGAGGAAAGTTCAAATTAAGCATGGAAACAAGTGCCGAGGTGTCACAGTGACTGACGGGAAATGGTAATGGTACAAGTACTTTGTTCATTTGATTGATGAAATCACTTTTTATCAACGGACTTCAAGAAAGCCCTTTGTCAGAGACGGATCATTTACGAGGCACTTACACAACTCATCATTTTCATAATCATTTTCCTTCATCCAAATCTTATATATAAATATATAAAACCTCTTTATTTTTTGTTGGTTTGAAAAACAGGTGAGCAACAAGACTAATGAAAATAACTCCATACATAAATGTTTTGGGAGAATCAAATGCTACGGAAGTAGCTATTTTTTGCATTTTTCTTTCTTTCTTGTTTTCTCATGATCTCCACATGACCTAAAAAGCTGTTTTCCTCACGATGTCATTTTACCATGAGAAAATCTCACGCCTTGTGAATGGGACTGGTGTCGCGTGCACGTAGACCTCCTTCTCGCGTGTCGGACACTAATGTGGAAGTTATCAATCACTGACAGACACAGAGCCATTTCAGCTCTGATCAAAGAAAAAAAATATATTTGTTCATCCATGATGCAGCAGGATTGCGCTAAGTCATGGTCACGAGAAAACAACTTTTTTTTTATGTGGAGATCATGAGGAAAATTACATCAAGAAAACAAGAAAGAAAAAAATAATTATGCATGGTCTCTTAGGGCTTCTGTAAAATGCAGCAGCTAGACCATGCCTAAAGCATGAGTACAAACAGATGAAAATGTCACCCATAAATCCAGAGATGTGGCATTAAGAAATGTATTATACAATAATAACAATAATAATAATAATAATAATAATGAATACTCCAAAAGCAAATCTCTCCCATCATTACAAAACATTTCAATCTCACCTTTTGAGTTGGGAAAGTTTTTTTTATTTTATTTTTTCTTCAAAAAAGTGGTGAATTATTTCAAACGCTGTAGTCCAGGGGTGTCCAACTCCAGACCTGGAATGCCATAGTTAAACCTGGTAATTTACAAGTGTGCCAAATTAGGCATCTCGGAACCAGGAAGTCGCCAAACTCTGATGGACTCCGATAGTGGAGTTGAGCGCCCATGCTCTAGACACACTACAGCTGCATTGTTTCACATGATACCTCACTGTCTTAAGCATCTTTGACCCTCAGAATAACAAAAAAAAAAAGCATCATTCTGGGAGCAGTGCCCCTGATTTTGGCAGTTAACTGATAATCTTGCTTATAGCCTGGAGAGAGGGAAAGTCGTCATCTCCATTATGCAGGGTCTTATGAGCGTTGAAGTCTTTTGGGGCCAATACCTGCTTGCAGGTAGGACACACTTGGCAGTCCAAGTCTAGACTGTTGTTAGAGGTACATGTTTGCCAGGCTTTCTTTTTGTTCTTCTTGCCTTTGGAGCCTGGCTGCTGTTTCTCCGTTGCTTTAAAGTCTGCATGGGCAGTGAGAAGCTCCTGTTGTTTGTGTGTGTCTGGAAGTAGAACCAGCAACTCGTTGAAGACCCTGCTGAAGTTTTCCCCCAGCAGCTCATGGCAGCTTTTGTGGTACTGGGCAGCAGATATTAAACCCTAGTAAAACACAGGAGATATTTTATTATTATATAATTAACATGGGGGTGAAAACAGGAACTTCTATTTGGAGTGAGTACAACGTCAAGATTCAATCATCAGCATTATTATTACTAACAAAATACTTCCATGTATTAAAAAAAAAAAAAAAAAAAAAAAAGGTTTTATAGAAGGCAAGAAGAAAAAAAAACTTGTGGACTTGTATTTGGGATGAGTAGAAAACCCCATGATTAATCAGTCCCTCCAGGATTTTAGCAATTTTGCGATCGCAGAAATTAATGCGAAATCATGCAGATTCGACAATCTTCAGAGGCGCATGTAATTTTTCAAAATGACCGCAGATTTGGGCCAAGACGCCTCGTGTGACATCATCAGAACGCGCATTCAGCCAAAGCCCTCTTTGATTCATGTGCATCGAACACGAGTCTCATTTACTAACAAACTTCACTGTGAAAGAGTGAAAAACAATTTCACGCAGCTGCAATTTCACCAATTCAAGTAGTTTTCCGCAAAAAAAAAAGTTACAAAGCAAGTTACATCGCAAACTTTGAAAAAAAACAGCGTCTTGGGCCACAACAATCACGCAAAAAATTCCTGTATGGACTGATTAAATAATCAGCATTATTACAGCAACAAATATTTTCATACAAGACATCTGGCTAACACTGGTTACCTGTCTGAACTGTCCTGAATAGTTTTTGAATTCATTGAACTTGGATTCATCATTCTGAAGGAAGTTCTGTATTGACTGAATAAGGTCCATGTTCCTCTGTTTGAAGTTTTCAGGCATGTGGTAAGTTCCAAGTGAGGATGCTGGTCTACAACTGTAAGAAAGAAAATGAATTATTTTTATTATTTATTTATTTATTTATTTTTAAATCATGCCACTCAAATAGTAATGTTAGCAAATAACTGAACAGATAAAATACATGTATAATTTGCCAAAAACCCAACAATGCACTTCATAACATTAGTAGATTTCCACAAGGTGACCCAAAAGTTCTCCATACACTTTTTTTTTTTAACAAAATGTCTTCCAAAATGTTTCATACTTAGTTTATATTGTATATCTTTTTTCAGAGAGTGTTTAAGAACGCCTTTTACAAAAGAAGACCGTATTGAAATCATCCTCATGGCTGGATCGGGAAGCTGTCGCAAGGTTGTGATGGACTTTAACAGGAAGCATGGCGAGCACATCACACACACACAATTAAAACTAAATCTAAGATAAAACAAAGGCAACCTGAGTAAACACAAAATACAGTTTGAAGCAAAAAAGTCATCCAGTACCAACTGAGCCTGTGTGAAAAATGTATTTGCCCCCGTAGTTACTAATTTAGCTGCATTCATAATGTGGTTCAGCTGGACTAGACACAACCAGGTCTGATTACTGCAAACCCTGTTCAATCAAATCAACACTTAAATAGAACTTTTTCAACAGCATGAAGTTGGTTAAAAGGTTTTACCCAGTAACACACTGCCAAAATTGAAAGAAATTCCAGAAATGATGAGGAAGTAGGTGATTGAAATACATCAGACTGGGAAGGGTTACAAAGCTATTTCAAAGGCTCTGGGACTCCAGATAACCACAGTGAGAGCCGTTATCTCCAAATGAAAAAACTCAGCACAGTAGTGAACAACCTTCCAAAATTCCTCCAAGTGCATAGAAGCTACTCATCCAGGAAGTCACAAAAGAGCCAAGGACAACATCAAAGGAACTACAGGCCTCTCCTGCATCAATAAAGGTCACTGTTCATGACTCCACTATCAGAAAGACACTGGGCAAAAATGGCATCCATGGAAGAGTGGCGAGGTGAAAACCACTGCTAACCCAGAAGAACATTAAGCCTCATCTGAATTTTGCCGAAACACACCTTGATGATCCTCAAATCTTTTTGGGAGAATGTTCTGTGGGCTGATGAGTCGAAAGAGGAACTGTTTGGAAGACAGGAGTCCCGTTACATCTGGCGTAAACCAAACACAGAATTCAACAAAAAGAACATTGTACCTACGGTCAAGCATGGTGGTGGTAGTGTGATGCTGTGGGGATGCTTTGCTGCTTCAGGGCCTGGGCAACTTGCAGTAACTGAGAGAAACATGAATTCTGTTCTCTACCAGAAAATCCTAAAGGAGAATGTCCAGTCTTCAGTGTGTAAGTTGCAACTCAAGAGCAACTGGATTATGCAGCAAGACAATGATCTAAAGCATAGAAGTAAGTCCTAGCGCTAGAAGTAAGTGAAAGACTGATCTCCAGTTATCGGAAGCGTTTGGTTGCAGTTATTGCTGCTTAAGGTGGCACACCCAGATTTTAAGTTTAAGGGGGCAGTTAGTTTTTCACATTGATGATAGGGTGTTGGATAACTTTTATTGCTTCAATAAAAATAAATAAATTAAAAACTGTATTGTGCGTTTACTCAAGTTGTCTTTGTTTTATGTTGTATTCTGTTTGAAGATCTAAAACTAGTTAGTATGAGAGATACACAAAACAGAAGAAATCAAATACTTTTTCACAGCACTGTATTAACAAATTGAAAAAGACTGGAAGTGTTGCAGACAGAGACGTGGACGTCCACGAACGTCCACTGACGAAGGTACAACCAGTGCTGGGATACATGTTCGCTTACGTATGGAGCCTTTTGGGACACCCTGTATTACAGACTGTATTTTGTGTTCACTATACTTCATGCCTGCTAACCTGTTCAACTCTGGCACCGTGCATTCTGCTACGTTACTGTTGAGCGGGACACCGGTGAATCCTGGAGGAGGCTTGCTGACCACAGGCCCGAGACCAGGAGGAGGAGGAGGAGGAAGCACTGTCTGAATGTTCTTCAATGAAAATGTGGTCTTAAAACCTAAAATACAAACACGATACAATAAAAGGTTAGCTTCAGACAATACACGAGACCGTGTTTGTATACAGTAACTGGGCGAATCATACCAGGTGGAGGTTTCTTAGTAATGAGAGCAGGGAAATCCTCTTCTTCAGGTGCAGCTGGTGGTTCAGAGATGGGCTGCTTTTTAGGGGCAGGGGGTTCTTCAGGAAGGATGGTGTTCTTAGTTTCCTTAGGTTTCTCCTTATATCCGTTTATGAACATATTTGATTTGGGGACCACGGTGCCTTTTGGAACACCACCATCTGGTGGCTTGGTCTTGGGTACGTTTTCTTTGTGAGCCGCAGCGGTAACCAATACCATGTTATCTGCGGCCGTCCCGGAAGGGGTAGCTGAAGGCTGTCTCTTCTTCTTGCCGTTTTTGTTATTGGGCTGCGATGAGCCAGTCTTCACTGTAAGCAGGGAAGAAATGTCTAACATGGTGGGGACAGCACGAACCTCCGGAACCATTTTGCCAGTTTGGGGGTCCTCATCATCTGACGAGACCGGAGATTTGACTTTGGATGTAGCTTTGGTGCTCTGTGAAGAGGTAAGCTTCTTCTTGCGGCGAGACACCTGAGCCTGAGGAACAGTAGAGGAGGGTGGTGGGTCACTAGAGGAAAACACAGGGGCACTGTGCGAGTGTGCCTTTGTCGGCAGAACCACAGGCTTATTATTGAGCACGCCAGATTTACTTCCTACTTGGGACCAAGCAGATGTCGTATTCTCTTGAGGTTTATGAGGTCTGATCTTTGAGACAAGTGCTGGGAAGTCCTCCTCTTGGAAAGAAGAAGGTTTTCTAGCTTGAGCCGTGTATGCTGGTGTCATTGGGGTTGGACCCATTGTACCAGAATGTACCAGGCTAGGGAAATCATCCTCTTTCAGTGAGACAGGAGTGGGTTTCACCATGCTGCAACAAAACGTTTATCAGTGTGTAGTAAAAGCAACGCAATATCCAGACAGAAATTATACATCTTTTGTGTTATTACAAACAGTGACAAATATTTACGTATCAAAACATACCTATGAACAGGCGGCGGTGGCGGTGGTGTTGCACCAGCTCCTAATACTGGGAAGTCTTCACCCTTCAGCGGGACATTATTCTTCGCTGATCGACCTGAAATATATCAATATTTTTTAGATGTACTCGATATACAGCTGTCTCCGGGGGCAAAAGCTACAGGAGCTCATATGAGACCTAGAATATGAATAGTGCAGACCTGCCAACCCCAAAGAGGAATATCGCGTAGTCCAGCCAGGGGGCAGGGTTTAATATAGTCTTTACAAATGGCTTATCTGAAGTCCCTTGGAGAAACGGTGAAATGTTTCGAGCCGTGGTTGAAAAATGAATAATGCGACATCGGGGGGAAGTGGGCGGAGCTTCCGGGGAGTCGGTTAATATTGCAAAGTTTAACATTCCAGATTCACATGTAAATAGGCTCAAACTGCTCTTTTGGCAGACATATTTTTGAGTGATACCTCATACAAATGTATGTTAATTAAAATGTTAAAAATGTTTAAATATTTAAAATATTAAATATGGTGGTCCTGAAAGTGCACAGGTTGGCAGGTCAGGTAGTGTTTCACCAGCATTACCTGGCCATTTACTACCGAAACAAAACTTGTAATACATCGATTTGACTTTAACATTCAAAAGAAATTTTCATTTTGTCTTTTAGACCAAAAATAGACAAACATGTATCGCATATATACGTTAACGTCCCCATGAAATGATTTGAAACACGCAGCGTTATTCGATGTGTTGACGTAATTTCCTCTGAAACAGGAAGTCAAGGCGAGACATAGAGTGGCCCCTCCCCTTTTTAAAAATAGCCAATAGCGTTTAGCTTACCTCACAGCCCAGGCTAAGCCATTCTTGGCAGTTAGTAGCATGGACGCGAGCCAACCAATAGGGAATGAATTCAAGCCATTTCCTTCTTAACCAACTTATAGTTGAAGAAAACACGCGTTCGAACAGCTAAAGACACATTTACGACCCGTGCTTGCCAATATGATTTCTCTCGTTCAACAACGGCAACTCCAGTAAGGTGATTTTTATAATGTTGAGAGCGGGACACTTCAGATTCTAGAGAGCGTTTGATTGGACAGAAAATCTGATGAGAAGCTGAAGTGCAGAATGATATCAAAATCGCTGATCCGTATTGGTGGTAGAGAGAGACACTGTAAATTTTGAATGCGTATATCTTCTAAATGCGAATTTTGTCAATGTTTTGGAGCGCACGAGCACATAGATAACCTTAAAACGAACATATTCATACTAAACGCTACAGAACAATTTTGATTTCACGGGGACTTTTAGGTGCTTGTAACTGCACATAGCAGACAAAAACAACAGACCATGTCACAAGTAATGAGAGAATATAGCAAGGTTTGAGATCAGAGGACTCTAAGAGTAGTGACTAAACTATACTCAGTGGGAATGTGATTAGTTGTAGCATGTTTCAGTAGATCTCATACGGACAGAGGCGTGAGAGAGCTTGACTGATCAGGACAATCAACGACACATAACAGATTCAATAATAAAGTTCAAACCCACTTTACCTTGTATGTCACTAGGAGGTTTGACTGTCCCTCGATTGCCTCTTAATTCGTCGCCAGCCATCGTCTCCTCTTTGCGTGGTTTTTGGCCACCTCTCTCATGAACTTGTCCCCTCTCCGCCTGTCGGCGAGCAGCCTGTGAGGCCTGAATCGCCGCAGCCAGGTCCTTATCCTCTTCCTCTCTGTACACAACCCCATTCAGTACAGGTTAAGCACTGTCAGGTAATAAATGTCTGGAGATTAAGGTCTTGAGTTTTGGTTTGAACACATCCTCAAGGTGTCAGATGTAGTGGGTCCCATTTATTATACCTGGAGCCTCATTTATAAAATCATCATATAATCGGATTTTGTCTAAAAGTTAAAAGTGATGAACAAATCAGAGGAAGCTGAAATGGAGAAAAATGTTATTTTATTTACTGAAACTGAAATGTACACTACCGGTCAAAAGTTTGTGGACATTCAACTGAAATGTTTCTCATGATGTTAAAAAGCTTTTGATCTGAAGGTGTATGATAAAATGTGTGAAATCGGTGTTGTAGACAAAAACATAATCGTGCCAACGTATTCATTTCCTTCATTAGAAAACTAACATTTTATTTACAAAAAAATATTTATTTAAACCGACGACTCGGGTGAAATATTCAGCAAAGCAGCCGATAAGTGTCCAGCGTAGGTGTGAACTCCTTTAATACTGTTTAAAAAGCATCTCAGGGAAATTCCTCAAGAATTCGGTCGAGAAAACGCCAAGAATACATTTCTGGAAATTCTAGGCGAAAAGGTTGTCTACTTTGCAGATGGTAAAATACTAAATTATTTTGATTTATGTTGGATTTTTTATCACAACATAATTCCCATAGTTCCATTTGTATTACTCCAGAGTTTTGATGACTTTATTATTATTATAAAATGTGGAAAAATAAAGAAAAATAAAGAATGAGTGTGTTTAAACTTTTGACCGGTAATGTATATGTAATACATTAAATTTCTTCCCTGATGGAAGGCTATTATACTGCTTATTCTTCCATCTGAACAGGGTTCCAGTGCCTTCAGGGCGTCAGAAAAGGCACTTCAGATGGGAAACGGGACAGAGTGCAGTGGTTCAGGCAAAGTCGCTCTTTGTAACCAAACCAGCTGAACAATATGCCGAACTCCATCGTGTGTACAGACGAGTGAGCGAAACTGGTGTGAGCTCCGCCAGCACGTCTCACACACCCTCTTCTCAAGCGTGCTCATCACATATAGTTTTGGTCGGAGTGAATCTGTTTATATTGACTGTTTTTCCCCTTTCAAGTCAGCGCAGCAAAGTTTAATTTGTTCACTGTTTTGGTCTTGCAAACTTACCTACGTTTTAAAAATTTTTTCACCAATTATTGTAAATCGTTAATAGGGGACGAGTTGAAGAAGAGTCGAGGTATGTTCACACATACAGCCACTCGCAGCGACAAAGCGACTGGAGACCATTCAATTACGAGAGCTGATGACTTCCGGGCGACTGTCGGTGACTAGGTGTGGGCGTGTCCAACGACACGAGAAAGTTGAGAAAAGTTTTACTTTAAGCAAATTTGGAGTGACTCAGTGCAGCGAGTACCAATGGGAGTGAAGACAGTAGAGTGTACGTGATCCGTGATGCTGCCTGCGAGTCCGAACGTGATCCAGACAGTCCGTATCCTGCGCTTTCGCCGCAGATAAACGGCCGTAATGGCAAAGAGCTCACGCTGCTTCTCCTTCATCTCCTAGGATATGGTGCATTTATACACTGGTGACTTTTATATACGAACGCTCTCCCTCCAGAATGTTTCATTCTAGCTACATGAAAACTGATCTGTTGTCAAAAGTGGAATGCTAGTTGCGCCACCCAATGATAAATGTTACTATGGCAACCAATAGTAAAAACGATTACTAACAACATCACAGTACAGCGACTGGTGACTCACAGCGATAAAATCTCTGTATGTGATACCGAACCTTCAGACAAATGTCCTCATTTCAGTGGATACGGCAGCATTTCCTTTGAAGGCAACGATAAAACTTACGCTTCTACACATCACGCTCTTAACAACTTGCACCTTTGCTGGACGTAATGCGAAAGAACCTCCTACTCCTCTAAAATTTGTTTAGAGACCATTTTCCAAGATTGAGAACATTTCTCCAACCCACGATAAATGTTTCGTGAGTCTAGTCTACTGCGAGCCGTTACTTCGAATCTGCTTTGAAATTATGACGTAGATCGATGTAAAAGTGCAGGCACGTTATTAAAGCTGTTGGAATGAGACAGACTTACCTATTGTACCTCCA
The DNA here is from genome assembly GCF_023375685.1 of Ictalurus furcatus. NCBI lineage: Eukaryota > Metazoa > Chordata > Actinopteri > Siluriformes > Ictaluridae > Ictalurus > Ictalurus furcatus. The sequence goes on from NC_071278.1 coordinate 10,077,315, forward strand.
GCTTCTGACATTTTGGTGTAACCCCTGCGGTCTTCCTCTTCCCGAGCGCCCTTGTCTGTTGAAGCGATCGACTTCCTCATAATCGTCGGCACCTACTAGACCTGAAAAAGCCATATAGAGAGAGCGCTGAGTAAAAGTCTGACAGCAGGTTAAAACAACGACACGAGATTATACCGAGCCGACTCGGACTGACCCACTCACCATCATTCCTTCTCTGCTGGCGTGGGGCGTAGTTGAACTGTATGTCTATCTGCCGGTTTTGCCGTGCCTCGGCCCGGTTCTTACTGTGGGCAGCGGTTTTGTGGGCTTTGTAGTCGATCTCTGTCCGAAAGGCATGCGTGAACTGCTCTGTACTGCAGCGACCTTCCTCACACAGAAAATGGCTCTCTCTGAAGTGATCACTGAGATAGCGGTAGTCACTGAAACAGACAGGAGACAGTTAACTTTTTAGTAAATATATAAATATTAATTATATAAACACAAACACACACAGAAACAGTGAAGTACCTGTAGTATTCTTGTGCTCCGTCTGCATCACAGAAATGGCAAAAGTAGTGGTCTCGCCTTAAGTGCTTCAGCAGTTCGTCGTTATCCAGATATCGGTCGTCACAGAATTTACAAAGCGGGTGGCCGCGATGAGACGTGTCGTCTGGGTCCCCTTGTGTCCGATGTCGAGCCAGTTCTTTGCGGTTGTACCACTTCCTCTCATAGGAGAATATCTGAATGTGGAATTTGTATGATGATTAACATTACCGACTATAAGCAAAACAAGCACGTCAGCTAAGTACAAGCCAGAAACACAGCACAGTTACGACTAGAGGTCGACCAATTGATAGGTTTTGCCGATTAGTCAGCACAGAACTATCGGTTATCAGCAAAAATCCACACCGATAGTTTTCCCCGGTTGTGTCTGCTGTGGGAGCAGCTGAAAAGTCTACGCTGTCGTTATATAATATGAGAGCGGCCTCTAGAGGCGAAATAAAAACTATCACTGACTAATTTTGTTGTGTTATTTGAAGTGTTTTTTTTTCCATTCATTGTGGATGTCTCTATTTTTATATTATTTGGAGTGTTACTTTTTGGATCAGTTTGGATGTATATATTTTATTTACTTTAATATGTATTAATATTTATTTCATTTAAAAAAGTACAGTGCATTTTCATGGTATAGTCAGTACTGTTTATTTTCGTTATAAATTTCAGTAATATTTTACTTTGAGTGTTACGTTTTCATTCAGTATTAATTTAAAAAACTATCGGTTGATTAATCGGTTATCGGCAGGTTCTGCCCAACTTAGTTATCGGTATTGGTAAATTCCGTTATCGGTCGACCTCTAATCACGACACGGTACCTTCAAGTGCTTAGCACATAATTTGCAGCAAAAGAGCTCATGCTGCTTCCGCATATGCTGCTCCAACTCCTCGAATTTGGAGAACACTTTGGGTTCAGGACATTGTGGACATTCAGACAGCAAAATCTTCCTAAATTCAGTGATAAAAATACACACACATACACAAGATTACAAGATTTTCCCCTCAAAACTACAAACGTAGAAGAGGCAAAACTGAATCGCACGTACCTGAACTGGGCGAAGATTTTTCCGTCACCGAAGTAGATGTCATATTTCTTCTCAGCCTGGAATTCCTGATGCGCGAGAGCAGCGAAGGGTTGTAGCTTTCGAACGAATATAACCTGCGAGAAGATGGAATTGGTGGGGATTAAAGATTAAAGACAGTATACCATCATCACCACTGGGGAAAAAAACTAAACAATCTAAACCCTCATAGAATTTGTAATGGTTATAATGGGAATTGTATTAGTTTTAATGGAAACTGCAATCGTCCCTGTGGGTCTCTACTGGTCATTTGTTACCTTCCACTGGTGGCACGTTATGTCTTGTAGACACCATTAAGGGTCAATAATAGTTTTAATAATTAGCTGATGGTTCGTAATGGTACTTGTAGTGGAAACCATTAGGATTTCTGAGATGGTTTCTGTTGTTTTGTTTTCAGCAGGTAAACCATTTCGGACTGAGTTATATAATCAGTTCAGCTGTACATCATGAATCATGTCTGTGATATGTGTTATCTGCTGGCTCAGAAGGACACCTTGGACCACATGAGGCTGATTGTAAGACTCAGCAGCTGGGGAAATTGTAAGGCTGGCAACTGAAATGATTTGAGAATAAAGATATAAAGACGGTAAGCAATAATGATATAAACCTATAAGGTTTAGCTTGCTAGCTATCTTTAAACACTTTGATGAAGAGAAAACGAAATCTTTCATGCTTCTGAGAAACTGAATCTTTAGTTTAGCAGACAGTTTAGTTTTAGAGAAAGTCAGCTAGCTAACTAGCCTGATACAAACTTTTTTTTTTTTTAGCTAGGTAAGCTATACTCGTTTCCTGAGTTAAAGCGAATTAAAACACTTCCTTGACTCAAAGGGATCATACTAAAACAGTTCCTGATAGACGACGGATTAATCCAGCTAGCAGGCCCTGGAGGTTGGCTTATCAGCGCGACTCGGCTCTGCTAGCTGGCCGGTTAGCGGAGGTGATCAGGCCGCTACCTTGTCCAGCTCCACTCGGCAGACGGCGCAGTATTTCTGCTCGCACAGCACCCGCATCTTAGTGGAGCACCGGTAACACACCGGGTGGTCACATTTCCCCACGGCGAAAAGATCAATGTCCTGGCAGCAGAGCACACAAACATTCTCGGCTTCCTTCTTCATCGTTGATTGCATTATATCACAAGGCACAACTCTGTTAATTCTCGTCTCGTGTCAAAACCACTGTAGCTAACGAGCTAATGTTGTGCTGCCTGTAAAGCGGCCGACGGTGAAGGGAACTCACTGGCATGACGTCAGACGGTCAATATTCAAATACGCGGAAATTAAGGGACCGTCTCTGAAGTTACATACGACATTGTTATACACGTTTCTAACTTCAGTAGCATTTGAAGGGAATGACTTACAGTCATATAACCAACTGGAAAGTGTTCATCTGGGTGTCAGGTATGACGCACACCTTTTAGATTTTTTGATATTTAACCCTACAATGCATGAACCAAAAAAACCTTCACAAATGCATAAAGGGGGTCAAAATGAACCTGTACTGGATTGAATGGTTTTCTTCTCCTTCAAAAAAAATATATATATTTAATTATTATTAATGAAATAATTAAAAGAACTGATGATACACGAATGTTTTAATATTTCAAACATTTTTATTTGTTTTCTTTTAGTTTATTTATGTATATGTTTAGATTGTGGATGGGAGCCAAAGGAATTAAAAATTATTTACATAGGCAGCACTTCCGGTCAACCTTTTGAGCCCTCAACTTCCCTGTCACAAGAATAATCCTGGTCCTTCCTTTCCTCTGTACCATTCTGCTTATTGTGCTCTGAACTTTCATCTTCATCCTCATCTTCATCTGCAGTGTTCCTGTTCTCCAGCCTCATCTTCCCTGTCACAAGAATAATCCTCGTCCCTCCTTTCTTCTGTACCATTCTGCTTCTTGTGCCCTGAACATGCGTCGTCATTATTAGCATTATCATCTTCATCTTTATCACCAGTGCTGTTCCTGTCATCTTCCCTGTAACAAGGATAGTCTTCATCTCTTCTTTCCTTTGTTTCATTGAGTTTAATGTTTATTTGCAAATCATTTATTTACATTTTACACAGCGTCCCAACTTTTTTGTAATTGGGGTTGTACATTCACTTAATACATAACCAACTGTATTTGCATGAATACTCGGTCAGACCTGCATTTTGACATGATGTGTGTGTATTTATTTGACCGTCCAAGTGGAATAAACCCCTAAAGAGAATTCAATTTAGTACTCGCACCATGAGGCACCAGGGGGCTTTCTGTGTGCACACATTTGCAGCACGCACACAGAAAATGTCTCCCTGGTTAGACAGGGAGACATTTATTAATTTCTTGTTGTCTTAATTTTATTTTGTTATTTTTTTTTAATCTTTCATTTTATGTTACACATGAGGCGGACTCAACTGTACTCTGTCAAGTTCGAGTACAAATTTATCCCAGTACATGACGTCTGAGTCCGGGAACGAGTACCCCAACTCTAGTGGATATACATATAATAACATATATAATAACATATATATAAATATATATAAAACAGTATTAAAAATCATTTTAAACTCAATGACACCTGAACATTAAGAAAAACCAACATGTGTGTTTTTATGCATGCTGTGCATACCGTGAGCAATGCGCCTTACCTATCATTGTGCAAAATTAAAATCAATGTTAAGTGAAAATAAAACAGCTTTGGCCAAGCTGCTTAGTTACTTGGGGCAAATGCTAAGCTACTGTCAAGCTAATGAGGGGAAAAAAGTTAAGCTAGTTACTTAGCTATTTATATCTAGCTACTCCATAAAACTGAGAACACTACATTCTTCTTCTGTCTGTTTGAAGCACCTGCCCTCGAACACCTTTCCTGTCCTCTGTCCAAACGGTTTGCAGCCATTTTGCCAAATTTTCATTGGTGGGTTGGAGTTGAAAATGTAGACAGCTAGGATGGACCACTTTGCCTTTCCTTTTCCAACGCCATGTCTAATAAATGCCTTAGCTATTTGATTTCTGCCACCAGCCTTTGCCCAAAGGTCATTTTCTCTTTTATGTTTCCCCTTTTTAAATCTGCCCATGATGCCTACTGAAGTCTGCTAACAGCGTGCAACTCTTAATTGACTATTGAGCCCATCCCTCCTTGGTAAGAGTTCCAACAGTCTAGAACTCAGCACACTATCTCCGGAAAATTACTGAAAATTTACCATTAAGAGATAATGGATCTTTTTAAAAAAAAACTATTCGGTAGTGAAATTCATATCTAATTTACATATGATTTAATAGTTTATTTTATTAAATATCATAAATATAAAAGGTGTGCGTTATAGCTGACAGTTAGATGAACACTTTCCAGTTGGTTTTGTGACTGCACATCATTCCCTTCAAATGCTATTGAAGTTAGAATCGTGTATAACAATGTCGGATGTAACTTTAGAGACGGTGCCTTAATTTCCGCATATCCGCGAATAGCGAGCGTCCAACGTCAAGCCAACTTTATGCCAGTAGGGAACTCGGCGTGGACGTCAACTCTTAGCGCCGGTGCATCGTGGGTAGAGCGGGTGCATCATCATGAAAGGCTCGTGCTTGGTCGTGTGTTGAGATGTAAATATTACAGAGACACGATAACACCGTATATGTTGGAAGATATGCAAAATTTTGAATATATATATATATATATATATATATATATATATATATATATATATATATATATAGTATATGAGAAATATAAGGATAGAATATTATTAATAGTATAATATATGCATGAAAACACATTATTTAGCACACGAGACTGCTGCTAGCTATTGCAACGCGTCCGCCATATTGTAAGGGGCGGAAATCAAAGCAAGTGTACGGAGATGCGGGAGCGAGGGGTGTTGTGTTGAGATGTAAATATTACAGAGACATGAGAACAAAGTATATGTTGGAAGGTGTGCAGCTATAGGAATATGTGAAAAAAAAAATAATATATACATAAAAGCATTATTTAGCACAAGCGACTGCTGCTAGTTTTTGCAATACGTCAATGCGTCCGCCATATTGTAAGGGGCCAAATTCAGTTAGCAAGGCTAGCCCTTGGCATCTACATCAGATTAGTTGCTGTTAACAAATATCTTGAAGTTGATTATTATGGACTATTGTGGAACCAGGAACCCCCCGTTTTCATGTTCATTGAGTCTAACATTTTTCAACCACATCCATAATATGTCACCGCAGTGCTTGAGAAGGCACACGTGATATGTAGTTACAGGTGTATGAACGTGAACAAGATGGATTATTTACTCCATCATGCTCCTCCCCCCATGTCATTGGAGGAGAACGTAAGGTAGATAGACAGAAAACAAAACTGCAAATGAAGGGTTTTGTTTGTTATGTAAAGAAAGGGTTACAACATTCATTCTGTCTACAATGTTTGGTTTCAGAAGTAACATAACATGAAGCCAGTATAGCATTATAGACTTGAAAAAATGAGAACTCCCAAATTCAGCTGCCTATCAGCCTTTAAGTGTGTGTATAACATCATTCTTACGATACATTCTCTTCTACTATAACACTGACCCTATATACAGCAAGCTTTGATGCACGGTGTGTTCTGACACCTTTCTGTCATAGCCAGCATTAACTTTTGCAGCAATTTGTGCTACAATACAGTAGCTCTTCTGTGGGATCGGACCAGATGGAGCTAGCCTTAACTCCCCACATGAATCAATGAGCCTTGGGTGTCCATGACCCTGTCGACAACTGATGGGTTGTCCTTCCTTGGACCACTTTTGGAACACCCCAAAAGACCTGCCGTTTTGGAGATGCTCTGACCCAGTTGTCTAGCCATCACAATTTGGCCCATGTTAAAGTCACTCAGATCCTTACGCTTGCCCATATTTCCAGCTTTCAACACATCAACTTTAAGAACTGACTGTTTACCTGCTTCCGAATATGTCCCATCCCTTGGAAGGTGCCATTGTAATGAGATAATCAATGTTATTAATGCCACCTGTCAGTGGTTTTAATGTTGTAGCTGATTGGTGTGTGCGTGTTTTTCATCACCATTTATTAAAGGCTGGCTGAGCTAATGCATGAGATATTTAGTGGGATATTGTGGCATACAGTGGGATACTTAGAACAGTTAAAGATACATGTATGCTATATGTAGTCGGCATTTGATGTTAAATGTAGTTTCAGACATGACTCAAAGCTTTGATGCTTTCAAATATTGCCAGAGTAGGCAGCATTTTAGCATTTCAGACATGACATGATGCGGCTCTTGTGAGTTGCCTTTAAAGGAAAGGAGGCAGAAAAGTCTCAAATGAGCAAATGTCAGTTTTTCCAATACATATTTGTAATGATATGATTAGTAATTTAAACATTACAAACTAGTCATGAAGACACTTTACACCTCAATACCAAAGTCCACACCAACTCAATACCAAAACGAAGGTAAAAAGATTTCCAAAGGTAAATTTAAATGTATATTTATCTATTAGCTACAAACACCCCAAACACCTGTTTTCTCAGCTTGGAAGCAAGAAGGATGAATCTGAATGTACAATAGCGACTATGTATCATTAAAACCAAGAACTTTATTTTCAGATTAATTAATCAGGGGGAAAAAATAATGACATTTGTTCACAATATCCAGCTTTTCATTTCTTTGAAGGGTTTTGTAGTCATTACATAGTTCACTTAGATAATATTAGCTGCATAAGCCATGATAATAGACCCAGGCAGTAGCAAGAGTCCACAGATAAGTCAGGGGAGTGACCTTGGTGGCCTATACACACATGCATACACATTAACAGACCTAGGGGCGTTTTTGTGCTGGACACGGTCACAGAGTAACATCTAGAAGAAACATCACTGATCTTTGTTTGAAAGTTGCATGAAGATCCAATAAAGCCTCCTGTCCTTTGTTCCCTTTTATCCCCCAATTCTCATCAGAGTACAGGACTGACGAGAACACAATCCAACAGTGATATACAACCCCAATTCCGCAAAAGGTTGGGACAGTATGGAAAATGGAAAAAAACAAACAAAAAGAGTCATTTGAAAATTCAGTTCACTCTGCACTATATTGAAAACACATTATTAACACATTATTTGATGTTTTACTTTGTGAATTTAATTTAATTTTGAAAATATACACTCGTTTCAGATCTGATGACTGCAACATATTCCAAAAAAGTTGGGACAGTTGATTGTTTAGCACTGTGTAACATTACTTTTTCTTTTAATAACACTTATTAAGCGTATGGGAGCTGAGTGAAGACACCGGTTGGTTAAGTTTAGCAAGCGGAATTTTCCCCCATTCATCCATTATGCATTTCTTCAGCTGCACAACTGTACGGGGTCTTTGTTGTCTTATTTTGTGCTCCATAATACGTCACACATTCTCAATGGGAGACAGGTCAAGACTGCAGGAAGGCCATGCTAGCATCCACACTCTCTGCTTACGCAACTATGCGCTTGTAATCCGGGCAGAATGTGGTTTGGCGTTGTCCTGCTCTGGATTGCAGCATATGTTGCTCCAAAATGTGTACATATCTTTCTGCATTAATGCTGCCCTCACAGATGTGCAAGTTACCCCTGCCATGGGCACTGACACACCCCCATACCATGACACGATGGCTGATAACAGCTTGGATGGTCCTTTTAATCTTTGGGCCGGAGAACACGACGGCTGTTTTTTTCCAAAAACTATTTGAAATGTTGACTCGTCGGACCACAAAACACAATTCCACTGTGCTACTGTCCATCTCAGATGAGACAGAGCCCAGAGAAGTCATCGGTGCTTCTGGACAGTGTTGACGTATGGCTTCTGTGTTGCACAGTAAAGCCTTAACTTGCATCTGTGGATGCAGCGGCGAATGGTGTTTTGACTGACAAAGGTTTACCAAAGTATTCCCGAGCCCATGTCAGGATCTCCATTACAGACTCATGATGGTTTTTAAGACAGTGACGTCTGAGGGATTGGAGATCACACACATTCAGAAGTGGTTTTCGACCTTGTCCTTTATGCATCGAGATTTGATCGGATTCCTTGAATCTTTTAATTATATTGTGCACTGTTGAAGGTGAAATGCCCAAAATCCTACTGATTTGTCTTTGGGAATGTTGTTCTCAAAGCGTTGGGTTATTCACTGACGCATCTGTTGGCAGATTGGAGACCCTCGACCCATTCTTACTCTTGAAGGACTAGGACCTTTTTTGGAGGCTCCTTATATACTAGGATTAGACGATTGCCTCACCTGTTTCACATCACCTTCTTATTTCAACTTCGCCATTAGTCCTAATTTACCCCATCCCAACTTTTTTGGAACGTGTTGCATGCATCAATTTCAAAATAAACTTTTTTATTTTAATTAAACTTTTAACTTTGATTAGATAAAACATAAGACACCTTGTCTTTATACGTTTTTGGTTTAAAAACAAGTCAAAGTGCATTTAAAAATCACTCCTCTTTGTTTTTATTAGCATTTTCCATACTGTCCCAACTTTTTCGGAATTGGGGTTGTATAATCTCCTTGCAATAAGGCTCCAAATCCTCCTTTACATTTTCATTGTCATTTATAAGGTATCCCTGAAAGCTGGCAACCCCAAACCAGGATAATACTAGAAAAGTGAACTGTTTAACAGCCTCAGTGGATGAAGCAATACAATTAAATTACTTCTATGTTACAGGTCTGTAGGTGATATTTAACCTCTTTATACGCCATAAGAGAGTATCACAATTTGAAAGTGTTGTTTCTTGATAGAACATTATTTTCTATAATGTCAGTGGTCAATCTCTATGTTCCTTTCTCTCCAGTTAAAGTTTTTAGAAACACTTCAAGGATGAAAACGTTCCTGTTCTCAAGCACTCAGCACTAGAGCAGCGGTTTTCTCAGTTAGACTTTGTAAGACATTTTATTTAATGTCAGAATCTTAGCTATTAATTTTTTAACACTTGAGATGAATTAAGCATAATCTGTCGTTTGAGGTATTTGTATGTGCAGGGAATATAAAGTCCACATGCCCCTGTTAAAATGGCAGGTTTTTGTGATGTAAAAAAAAATTATTAAAAACCTTTATTGTGAAATTGCAAACTATAAATATCAAGTGACAAACACCCAGAAATGTTTTTGGGAAAGAAAAACAAAAAACCTCCAATACCCAGCTTGCATAAGTGTACACACCCTTTTATATTTGGGAATTTGGCAAACTCATGTTAAATACTAATTAGTATAGACCTGCCATCAATTAAAGTGAGTGATTAACCCCAAATAAAGTACAGCTGTTCCTATAGGATTTTCCAAACATCTTCTTAGTAACAGCCAACTGGAAAAGCCATTGGCCACAAAGAGCCTACAGAACAGGTACAGGATCTTATTCTTGAAAAATATCAATCAGGTCAGGGTTACAAAACATTTCCAAGACATTGGATGTACCATGGAATACTGTAAAGACAATAATCAACAAGTGGAGAAAATATGGCACGACGGTGACACTACTAAGAACAGGACGTCCCTCTAAAATTGATGAGAAGGTCAGGAGAAAACTGGTCAGGGAGGCTGCCAAGAGGCCTACAGCAACATTAAAAGAATTGTAGCAATTCCTGGCAAGGACTGGTTGTTCCGTACATGTGACAACAATCTCCTGAATGCTTCATATGTCTGGGCTATGGGGTAGGGTGGCAAGACGGAAGCCTTTTTTTAACCAAAATTCAACAACAACAAAATCATCCAATCTCCCAAACTATGTGGAATAATGTTATCGTCTGATGGGACCAAAGTTCAATTTTTTGGCCATAATACCAAAAGATGTGTTTGGCACAAAAAAAACCCACAGCACATCACCAATAGAACACCATCCCCACAGTGAAGCATGATGGTCGCAGCATCATACTTTAGTGCTGTTTTTCTTCAGCTGGAACTGGGGCTTTAATCAGGGTAGAGGTGAAGTAAAATTGGTAACTGTGGTAGTAATCTGTTTAAGGTCCGAGATTGTGCTTAATTACAGTATTATTCAGGGCATGTTTGGTATCGTTTTTATCCATACTTCATGGTGAACAGTGTGGTGATATCACAAGTTACGTTTGTCTCTATACTATATATGTCTTCTTTTGTGATTTTGTATAATAAACTCGTGTTATTGCTATTGTCATATATCAAGGAGGTAACTCTGGACTTCAGTTCCCATCAGCAACTGCACTGTACATGTCACATGACCACCTGCACCTGAATCACGTTTCTGTTACTGAGCACACTTATATATAGCCATTGTTCGCACTGCTTCTCTATCTTGCGTTTGTCCTAGACTACCGTGTTCCATGTTATCGTGTTTATTGAACTTGTTAGTTTATGTTTAGTTTTTGCCACAGTATTATGCCAAGTTGTCTTAGTGTCTTTGTTTTGTTGTTTGTTTGTTTAATAAACTATCTGAAAATCTGCGATTGCTTCCGCCTCAACCTTGAAACGTGACCGCTATCTTTAATATTAAGTGGTTTGTATTTATATGGTTGTTAGTAATAGTTTCCTAAGTTAAAGTTGTCGTATGTTAGACCTTAAAATCGACCTCAGACAAGTAAATAAGAAAGGCCTAGACTTGCCCGTCAACATAAACCTCTGAGATAACAAAAAGAATTGTCTATTATAGGCTATATAAAAGTCTCTGACGTAGGAATGTCTCTTTATAATGAAAGCTTAGCATGAAACTGTTTTAGACTAAATATAATCAGAACACAGATATTATACTTCCAGCACTAACTAGAAGATTATCTTTTAGAGTCAGATAATTAATTAAATGGAGTCAGATATTTCAATCATAAATTAAAGCACGCATCCAACCTTCGGCTGCACCTATTTCCGTCTTTGGTTAATAGGAGAGCAGTGGGCTGAAGTAATTAACCCCTAATATTTTAGCCCTACAGAGGGAATAATGAATAGCTCCAAATATCAGTCAATTTTGGTACAAAACCTTAAGGCTTCTGCTAAAACACTTAAGATGAAGAGGAATTTCACCTTTCAGCATGACAACGACCCGAAGCAAAGCTCCAAATCAACAAAGCAATGGCTTCAGCAAAAAACCATTTGGAATGGCCCAGCCAGAGTCCAGACCTAAATCCAATCAATAATCTGTGGGGTGACCTGAAGAGGGCTGTGCACAGGAGATGCCCTGCCAATCTGACAGAGTTAGAATGATTTTGCAAGGAAGAATGGAGTGTGCCAAAGTGATTGACTCGTACCCAAAAAGATCAAATCTAATCTAATCTGCTGTGGTAAAATCTAAAAGTGCTTCAACCAAATATTAGTGTAGGGGTGTGTACACTTATGCAACCAGGTTATTCTACATTTTTTTCCCCCCTAAAATGATTCTTATTGTTTTTCCCTTTAATTAATAGGTTAAAATTTCACAAAAACAGTAGAAAAGATTCTGACAAGATTTATCTTAGTTAAAAAAAAATTTACATCACAAAAACCTGCCATTTTAACACAGGTGTGTGGTCTTTTTAGATCCACTGTATTTCGCCACCTTATGTAGGCCTTCATTCAGAATAAAAATAGCTACAGAAACATCAGGAAAAAAGACAGTTACTCAAAATGTCATACTGGAGTGCAAATAATGTTCCTTTATTAGTGAATGGCTTCAATGTTACTCTGAGAAGCATCCAGCTGAGTAGATATAATCAACTAAGTAATTATTTACAGAATAGTGATATCTTCGTATATTAAAGGTGTATAAAGAAACCAAAGGACTATACAGGCTTAGGTTGAAGAATGTCTTCCATTTCTCTACTGGTTAAGACCTGCCAGCTAAAGCAATAGAATTTTACTACCATCTTTTTGGTCAATTGTGTGCAGTAATTGTAAAGCTAATTATAACAATAACACTGATTAATGCTTGAACTGATTAATGGAATAAACATTTGCTTTAGTTTTGGTTACTGAAGTAGAACATACACCCACTCCTTGCATAATAACAATGTCTAACAGTGAACATTTCAGGGTGTGTTATCCAACAGAGAAAATAATAAACGGTATTCAACATTTAAGCAGTTAGGTCTAACCCTTCTTTCTTTTCATGAGAGAGCAGCCACAGCTTAATATTATCTCCTTTGCCTCCCATATATCTTCCAGTTTGACCTGAGCTACACAGCACACGATGACAGGGCACAATCAGGGGAACCTGAGAGATGCAAACACAAGCGAGAGGACGTCAGCTGATGGATTTCGCATTTGTACACACAGGAGAAATTAACACGTCAAAATGAACTAACCGGATTTCTCTTCATAACACTGCCCACTGCTCGAGCAGCTTTCGGGTTTCCTGCCATCTCACTCAGCTCCTTGTAGGAGACGGTTTGTCCCACTTGTACCCTCGACTGCAATATTCTCAATACCTGTGCAGTGAAGGAGTCTGACACAAAGAGATAGGGGTTTATACTAGAGATGCACGATAGTAAATTTCTCAGCCGATACCGATAACCGAATATTCAGAGTGCTATCGGCCAATACCGATAGTTCTGCCTTTTATGCCTGCTTTTAAATTAATAATTAATTCCACAATTCTGAAAGAAATGCAAATAAAATCGTTATTCTCTCCATTTCAACAAGTTGTTTCACAGTAACTGGTCTCATAAACACAAAACACATTACTTTAATTAACATTAACACATGAACTAAATTCTGAAGATTAAAGTAAGATTATTAACTTATTGAATGTTATTAATTCATATTAACATCGACTGAATTCTAAAAATCCTCCTGTCTCACATTCACTCTCCACAAACAAAAGCATTTCTACTTCATCATTAACCTCAAGCTGCTAATATATAGTATAAACTTTTTTATATATTAACATTAACTGGATATGAAATACTACTCTACAAATATATCTTTCTGTGCAGTATATACTTTTTGTCAACTCATCTTCATTTAAATCTTTCAGCAGTGTACTGGCCCTTTAATTCAGCTCGAGCAGCTCAAGCAGTGTGGCAAAAAAAAAAAAAAGAATAATTAGACTCAACGCCGAAACTCCTGTTTCACCTCTGCTCACTTCTGGTGTAAAATTTTATCAGTGCAGAGATTACAGAGAGTACAAACTGCAGTTTTGTCGTCATTCCACACAAGACACATCTTCTTTACACACAGCACGAAATCCATGTGTTTTCCCCGCTCTCTTTTGATTGACAGGATATAATCGGCCCTGATCATAGGATGTTTTTAAACTATTTTAATTATCGGCCGTTACATCGGTGCATCTCTAGTTTATACCATTTACACCAGCATGACAGTGATAGTGTGTGAGTGTGTGTGTATGTTCATGTGCATGTGATACACCTACCTCCCTGCAATAGTGGGTTATGTAAGGCAGGAAAAGGAAGAGAGCTCACTGACTGTGCAGAACGAAAGTAACTCTGGAGCCACGTAACACACTGCCGAAGCTCAGAGTTCAGTTCTGCCTGGTTCGAAATGAGCCCAGACCTGCCAACACACACAGGCACATAGGCACACACACACACACACACACATTCAGACACATGACGGTATATATAGAGGTGTATAATGTTTGAAATGGCAGAACAACATTCCTTTTCTGAGCTCAACCTTCCCAGTGGTCATTTTCAAGCACATCGCCACAACGTTTAAAGACTAAATAAGCAATTAGTAGTAATTCAAAATAAAGTTATGAAGTCATTTACGCTCAATATTTTCACATAAAGGAAGACACGGTGGATTAATGGTTAGCACATTAGCCTCGCATGTCCAGGGTTTGGGGTTCAAATCCTGCCTCCACCTTGTGTGCACGAAGTTCTCCCCATAATTCGGGGTTTTCTCCAGGTACTCCGGTTTCCTCCCGCAAGT